>NC_034594.1:2334451-2338589 GCF_900095145.1 Mus pahari | reverse complement strand
CATGGAATACTTTGGTCTCTCCATCTATGGTAATTGAGAGTTTTGCTGGGTATAGTAGCCTGGGCTGGCATTTGTGTTCTCTTGGGGGTCTGTATAACATTTGTCCAGGATCTTCTGGCTTTCATAGTCTCTGGTGAGAAGTCTGGTGTAATTCTAATAGGCCTGCCTTTATATGTTTCTTGACCTTCTTCCCTTACTACTTTTAATATTCTATCTTTATTTAGTGCATTTGTTGTTCTGATTATTATGTGTTGGGAGGAATTTTATTTTCTTGTCCAGTCCATTTGGAGTTCTGTAGGCTTCTGGTACGTTCATGGGTATCTCTCTTTTTAGGTTTGGTAAGTTTTCTTCTATAATTTTGTGGAAGATATTTGCTGGCCCTTTTAGTTGAAAATCTTCATTCTCATCTACTCCTATTATCCATAGGTTTGGTCTTCTCATTGTGTCCTGGATTTCCTGGATGTTTTGTGTTTGGATCTTTTTGCATTTTACATTTTCTTTGATTGTTTTGTCCATGTTCCCTATGGAATCTTCGGCACCCGAGAGTCTCTCTTCCATCTCTTGTATTCTGTTGCTGATGCTCACATCTATGGTTCCTGATTTCTTTCCTAGGGTTTCTATCTCCAGAGTTGTCTCTTTGGCTTTTCTTTATTGTTTCTACTTCCCTTTTTAGGACTTGGAAGGTTTTGTTCAATTCCATCACTTGTTTGGCTGTGTTTTCCTGTAATTCTTTAAGGGATTTTTGTGTTTCCTCTTTAAGGACTTCTACCTCTTTAGCAGTGTTCTCCTGTATTTCTTTAAGTGAGTTATTAATGCCCTTCTTAAAGTCCTCTACCAGCATCATGAGATATAATTTTAAATCTGAATCTTGTTTTTTGGGTGTGTTGGGGTATCCAGGACTGGCAGAGGTGGGAGTGCTGGGTTCTGATGATGGTGAGTGGTCTTTGTTTTTGTTAGTAAGATTCTTACATTTGCCTTTTGCCATCTGGTAATCTCTGGAGTTTGTTGTTATAGTTATGTCTGGCTGGAGCTTGTTCCTCCTGTGCTTTTGTTAGCCTCTGTCAGTAATCCTGGGAGTCTAGCTCTCTCCTGTGTCTCAATGGCCAGAGTACTCTCCAAAGGCAAGCTCTCCTCTTGCAGGGAAAGTACACAGAGGTCTGGCGTTCAGACATGCCTCCTGGCTGAAGATGAAGGCCCGAAATAGGGTCTGTCCCAGAAGATGTGTTGCCTCTGCAATCTGCGAGCTCCCCTACACAGACTGGTCTCTGAGGGACCCGGGACACAAGATGGCTCCCTCACCTGCTCCAGCAGTCAGAGCCCTCCCAGGAGGCCACCTCTTCTCTGGTGGGGAAGGTGCCCGGATTTCTGGAGCCCGAAATGGGGTCTGTCCCAGAACCTGTGTCACTTCTTCCTGTCCCAGAAGCTGTGTAGCTTCTGCAGCCTGCACTTTCACCTGCACAGACTGGTCTCTGAGGTACCCGGGACACAAAAATCTTGAAAACAATTCTAAACACTTTTTTTTTTTCTTTTTGAGGGTTTTGAAATAGGTAGTTTTGCTGATTAGAGCACATTCCCTCAGTGGTGCTAATACATCAGTAGTAGGTTAATGGAGAGTTGTCACTGGGCTCCAGTGAGATGGAAGATCTAATTCTGAGTAGCTGTCTCAGCATGTTTGCATCTAACAAACAAATATGGAGGAGTCACTAAGTGGTGATGTAGAGACAGGGATGCTAGGTCCTGGCTGATCAGGTTCAATTCCTTACTCCAGTGCCCAGATTTTCCTCAAATTCTTAGTTATTTCTTCAACCATTGGAAGTGTATCCTGACATCCCATATTTAAATGCCCAAGCATCCTTGAGATCCCTGCATCAAGTACCTGATTCTAGTCTGGGACTTTTGCAAGTTTACTATCCTTTTTTTTATTATTAGATATTTTCTTTATTTACATTTCAAATGTTATCCCCTTTCCTAGTTTCCTCTCTGAAAATCACCTAACCTCTCCCTGCTTGCCCTGCTCCCCAACCCACCCACTCCTACTTCCTGACCCTGGCATTCCCCTATCCTGGGGTATAGAACCTTCACAGGACCAAGGGCCTCTCCTCACATTGATGACTGACTATGCCATCCTCTGTTATATATGTTCTAGAGACGCAAGTCCCACCATGTGTTTTCTTTGATTGGTGGTTTAGTCCCAGGGAGCTCTGGGGGTACTGGTTAGTTCATATTGTTGTTCCTCCTGTGGGGCTGCAAACACCTTCAGCTCCTTGGGTCCTTTCTCTAGCTTCTTCACTGGGGACTCTGTGCTCCATCCAATGGATGACTGTGAACACCTACTTCTGTATTTGTCAGACACTGGCAGAGTCTCTCAGGAGACCGCTATATAAGGCTCCTATTAGCAAAATCTTGTTGGCATCTGCATTATTGTCTGTGTTTGGGGGTTGTTGATGGGATGGATCCTCAGGTGGGGCAGTCTCTGGATGGTCCTGCCTTCAGTCTCTGCTCCACACTTTGTCTCTGTAACTCCTTCCATGAGTATCTTTAAAGTGTACATAAAGACTCTGCTGGATTGTTGAGAGGATTATGATGATGGATAAGGTGAACATCTTTCAAGTGGAGGGGTGGATGCAGGAGAGCCTTGAGTGTTCACTCACTTAAGTTCTACTTAGCAGCATCAAGGAAAATTTCAGAAAAATTATTGTAAGGGTTCATGATTCCCCAAAGAATGACACCCTGGACTCAAATAGTATGTAAATGCAAAGAGTGTTTTATTCTGAGAAGTCCATCATGCTGGGGTCTCCCCATTACCAAGATAGAGAGACAACCAAGTGAGCTTGCAGGCCTGATTTAAAGCACATTAGGGAATGCCTGGGTAGGTGACTTCTGTGTTAATCTGGTGGGTCCATCTCTATAGACATTCCATTACTGGGGTGTGTAAAATGGAGACTTGCTAGGGAGGTCTGGAAACTGTAGCTGAGGAAGTCTGGAAACTGCTGCTGACCCATTGTCTTTGCTTCAGGCCAGGTGACGGCAGCTTCTGAGGCCTGGACTTCTCTAGAATTGCCCAATTCTTAGAAACAGATTTAGGCCTAGTCTCCTTAACTGCTGATTTCAAGACTGTCATGGAATCAGCCTATCCTTCTCACTACCTCTGGTGCTTTCGGAGTGACATACAGATTTTCAACATTGCAACCCTTTGAGGAAGGAGAGGTGCATTCTATAGGCTTGTAAAGTGTCCTACAATGAGGGGTTTGACAGAGGCACCAGCTAATACTCAGGTCATGAATCACTCCCAAGATGCTGTTAGTTTATTCATTCACCTGTTTCTGCTCTTTTCTCTTGAAGCTGGTGTAGATGGAAGATTTGCTGGCCCAGTCCCTTTGCCATTTCAGCCACTGTGAAACCTGAAATCTCTGCTGGAAGGACTCAATGATATCCCTGGAAACAACAGAGGGACGTAAAGCTAGGTGGGAGTCATGGCACTGAGAGAGCCCAAGCTTCTTCCCTGGATGAAATAAGTGCAGAGAGTCAGTGCTATGTACGAGCCCTTGACCAGCTGAGATTCATAGAATACAGGCTAGGGCCTCTGGGCAACCCAGTGTTGGAAGCTGGGAGGGGGTGTTAGCTTACAGATAAGTCTACTAGGCTCCTCCTAGGAACACAGCAACAACAGCCACCTAGCAACAGCTTATGTCATCACTTGTTGCCATGTGTGAGGCAGGTGGTGTATAAAAGGATTGTTCACTACCCCCCTTCTCTCTCTCCTAGTCTTTCTCTCACTCTCTCCTCCTTCACTCTGTCTCTGTCTCCACATGTTCCTGGCTGGCTCTTCCTCACCCCTTCCCTACTTTCCCCTCCCCTCTTCCCTCTTTCCGTCCTTCTCTGTTCCTCCCCCACTTTCTCTGTCTCTACCCCTGGGCTCTCCTTCCTTTAATAAGTCTTTATACTAGGTTTGTCACATGGTGTGATTCCTTATAGGACATCTTGGCAGGGCCTGCTGAAATGCTCCATCCCTCAGCATTATATATATATATATATATATATATATCTACCTACACTATCTCTCTCTCTCTCTCTCTCTCTCTCTCTCTCTCTCTCTCTCTCTCTCTCTCTCTCTCTCTCTCTCTCTCTCTCCCTCTCC
>NC_034594.1:2328583-2334439 GCF_900095145.1 Mus pahari | reverse complement strand
CTCTCCTTCTCCCTCTCCCTCTCCCTCTCCCTCTCCCTATCTCTATCTCTATCTCTATCTCTATCGCTATCTCTATCTCTATCTGTCTCTTTCTATCTCTATATCTCTACCCTGCCATTTTATAAAACACAGCAGGGGAGAGTGAAGGCAGGAGAAGGAACTCAGTTAACAGAGAAATACTGGTCACGCATACAGGATTCTACAGTTTTACTCTGTATAGTGAATTTCCTTTTGTAAATTTTGCCTCTTGCTAATTCTTTAGATCAAGTCTCCTCCAGGGTCTTTGGAATCCTCTCTTACTGAAAGGCACCTCTGTACTTCATTGTTGCAAACAGAGAACTGGTGTTTAAGAAGCACTTGTCTCCTTGCTAGCAATTTCTCTGCCAGCAGACACTTATTTGGAAAACATACAGTTTCAAAATATAGTATCTTCTTTCTGCATTTAAAAAATTACTTTCTGGGACTGGAGGTGCATCAGTGGTTAAGAGCACTGACTGCTTTTGCAGAAGAGCCAAGTTTGATTCTCAGTATCCACATGGTGGCTCCGAATCATCTATCACTTCAGTTCCAGGGGTTTGGATGTCCTCTTCTTGTCTCCCTGGGCACTAGGCCTGTGTTGCACAATAGTGCATGCATGCAAAACATATAAGATAGGAAAGAAAGAAAGAGAGGAGAAAAGAAGGAAGGAAAGAACAGAAGTTTAAAAAATTCACTTCCCCTTTCCTTTCTCTCTATCTCACAATTCTTCTATGCCATTTCACATCCCAGCATACCCAACTCTGTGCACATGTGTGCGGTGGTGAATAAAGTCCACTGATAAGCGAGAGGGACTGAAGTTGAACATGCCATTTGGAAAGGCAGGAAGCCGAAGGAATATCTGTTATACCAGGAACTTTTACCCACCCATGCCTCCTCTTCTTTGGACTTTATTTTTCTATCCAGGAGAGAGAGAGAGAGAGAGAGAGAGAGAGAGAGAGAGAGAGAGAGAGAGAGAGAATGAATGAGAATGTAGGGTCGACAGTGGGAGAGGAGAGAGGGAGTGCTTCTTCCTGGTGTAAAGAATGAGTGCTTCTTGTTGGCACATGCCCTTTGCTTCTGCACACATTCCAGCTTGACTGAGCCTACAGAGCCATGGATCACTATGCTCCTGTGCTCTACTGAGTGTCCTTGATCTGGGAGCTCAGGAAAAGTCTGTCGGCAAGTGGTGGTTCTTGTGAAGTGGCGTTTCCCCATTCCCCAAGGTGCCACAGTTGCTGTTCTGGAAGAAGAGATGGAAGGATTGGAGGTGGGGGGAGGCCGTGAGCGCTGGCACATGTGCCGAGCAGCTGAGTCACGCAGGGTCAGGCGGTTACACCCACAGTATTTTGAGTTGAGACTACCAGATAAAATTTCTCCAACTATGGGGATGGGCACAGAGCCTAAAGGAAGAAAGTAGGCACAGGGCTCCAGATGATACCATCCGTGGGAATCTGCTCTCTAGGGGATGTCAACACAGGAAGGTTCTGAACCACAACCCCGGATTTCATGAGGTCCATTTGAAGGGAATCTTTAAATTTGCATTTTGAACACACACACACACACACACACACACACACACACACACACACACACACAATGCCTTTAGATTTTTCCATCCAGGCTCTCTTGTCACAGTTTACCACCACACCTGCTAGTTCCTATTGTAGTTCTAGATAGTTTCCTATCTTGCATACTTAGGTGATTTTATGTATTTGTACCCCATGTGGGAAGCACCAATGAGAGAAAATATATGATATTTGTCTTTCTGAGTCTGGTTTACTGTGCTTGATATGATTGTTTCCAGTCGTATCCATTGTCCTCAAAACAATACAGCTTTGTTCTTTATGGCCAGAAATGTTTTCATTATGTATATGTAATCACCATGTTTTCCTGCTCCCCCAGTGTTGGACAGCTGGGTTGGCTCTGTCACTTAGCTATTGTGAATAATACTGTCATGAACATTGATATGCAAGTCTCTCTGAGTTGGAGTCCTTTGGTGGGTCCTTACGTGGTAGATCTTTTTTTTTTTTTTGAGAAATCTCTATATTGACTTGTATACTGGCTAGATTAGTTAATATTCCCAACAGTATATCAAGGTTCACTTTAGTCCACACCCATGTCAACAGGGTTTTTAATTTTTTTTTTATTTATGTTACTTGTTTTCTAAATGGCTGCCATTCTGACAGGGACTAGATTCATGTTTTTCTTATGACTAATGAGGTTGGATATTTTATCAGTACTTACTGGCCACTTATATTTTCTTTAAAAAAAGTATTAATTGTATTAGGTTATTTATTTATTGGGCTGTTTGATTACTTGCTCTTTAGCTTTTGAGTTCTTTAGTAGTCTAGCCATGCATAGGAGAAATGAAAACTCGATCCTAGTTTCTCTTCTTGTACAAAAATCAACTCCAAAGACTCAAGACCTGCATGGAAGGACCCCAAACTCTAAAACTGTTAGAAGAAGAAAGACAGCTCCTCATGATACAGGCATGGGAAGGGCTTTCTGGATAGGACCCTTGCTCAGGAAATAAGGTCAACTGAGTGTTCCCACCCACAGAAACACTCTGGTCTAGGTTCGTCATGAAGGGCAGGAATATCCTAAAAGGGAATAGGCTGCGAAAGGAAAATGAAGCCTAGACAATTTCTACTGATCAAGGCTTGAAATTTAACAACCGAACTCTGTTTAAATAACATGAAAAAATTCCCAGCCCCCTCCTCAGTCTTTGAAGTTGCCAGCGGCGGTCCGATCATAGGCGGGTCCAAGGATCGAGGCGGGGATGAGTGTCTGTTGGTGTAGGCGGTCCAAGGATGCTGCATTCTGGGAGATCTGGGGTGCTACATTCTGGGAGATCTGGGGGGGGGTCCTCTTGGTAGGCGGTGGAGACACAGCAACTCTCTGGTGGGTCTCAGCGCCTGTAGGGGGCTGGTGTTTTGAAGGAGAGTGATTAGTGTAACAGCAAGGTAGGCTTGGCGGCAACAAGGAGGTGGGAGACCCCAACAGTCAACAAATAATCTCATGGAATTCTAAAAGCTCCTTGACAGCAAAGGGCTCAATTAAATGGTTGTTGGGCCTAGGTATGGGACAGGAGAATAGCTTTGCAAGCCATACATTTGAAGGACTACTTTAATGAGCCATTGTAAAGAGACTACAGGTGTTATTTCAACTAGAACGTAAGAAACAGGTATGAATCTTTGGCTCTTAAAAAAAAAATGATTTCCAGTGATCTGCCCACATGACCTTCAGTGTGTTCTCTGGATGTAAAGAGAGATAACTGGGGTTTGAGGGGACAGAACTCAGAAGTGGTACTGTTACTACCTAGGGGTATCAACTGGGTTCATTTTCTCTGTTAAAGAATTAAAAGGCAGGACAGGTAGCAGTGGAGACATCTCAAACATAGTAGACAGAAGCAGAGAGATTTGGGAGGTGAAGAAAGACTTTCACCAAGGGAGAGGTACCACATAATCACAGTAGGAACACAGAGAAAAAAAAATTTCTGCAAAGCATGGTGGGGGGTGGGGAGTCAGGGATGGGGGTAAAGTGTCACAGGGGACAGGGATGGAGTGGGGGTAGGTGGGAGACAGAATCCATAACTAGGGAAGCCAAGCTGAAGTCCAGCCTCCTGGGAGTTTTTAAAGTCTTTGTAGGATCTTTCTCCCCCTAATTTAGGGTTGGTCAGTTTGAAGAAAGACAGCATAGCTGATTGACCCACAACTGTTGTGTAAACATTCCTTATCTGGCCTTGAACTTGTTGAGCCAGCCCATTATCATGTGTGACTTACTGGCAGGAGAAAAAGTCCACAAGGCCTTGATTTTCAACTGATATCTCAGATTAGAAGGTAAGCGAGATGCTGGCTATCTTGGGAGTTTATGTCTTCATTACCTAGCCAAGAATTATTATTCTGCTTCCTGTCTGCCTATTAAGGAGCCTGTTAAACAGCTAGTGCCTAAGCACTGTAAATGTGATTAAAAAGCCATGGCTTTGATCATAGGCTCTGCATGGGTGTGCCCTGTACCTAATATTGTTGTTTTGTTAATGGATCTCTTTGTCAACCTTCTTCCTAAGTATTTATATTTTATACCCATAGGTTAGTGTAGCTCTCAGCCTTGGCCAGGGAAGCTGCTGTAGTAAGAGGTTAGCAGTTAATGAAGTGACCCCTAATTGGTCTAAGTGCTCTTGTGAGTGCTCAGTTCTATGGAATGTCTCCTCCAAGGCTCAGGGAACGTGGCAGAAGAGGAGACAGAGAGGCTGTAGGAACTGGAGGAGGTAAAGGACTGCTGTAGAATGCCGTCTTCTGGACAAAACATGGCTGTCGAATTCCTGAATGCACCAGAGACTACCCCATCTGGGAATTCATCCCATCATCAGCCACCAAACCCAGANACTANTGCACATGCCAGCAAGATTCTGCTGAAGGGACCCTGATATAGTGGCCTCTGGTGAGGCTATGCCAGTGCCTGGCAAATACAGAAGTGGATGCTCACAAGCCCTGCTTGTGGACGTTGTACATCGTGGTGCGCACTAGGCTCCGCACCACGATGTACAACGTCCACAAGCAGGAGCTGTAGGGGGCTGCAATACTGTAGGTGCAACAACAATATGAACTAACCAGTACCCCCTGAGCTCGTGTCTCTAGCTGTATATGTAGCAGAAGATGGCCTAATCGGCCATCATTGGGAAGAGAGGCCCCTTGGTCTTGCAAACTTTATATGACCCAGCACAGGGGAAGGCCTGGGCCAAGAAGTGAGAGTGGGTGGGTAAGGGAGCAGAGGTGGGGGGAGGGGTATAGGAAACTTTCGGGATAGCATTTGAAATGTAAATAAAGAAAATAATAAAAAATGTAAATGAAGTAAATACCTATTAAAAATTGGAAAAAAAAAAAGAACATGAGATTCTCAGAGTAGGGTCATTGCTGGTCTTAGCAATGGAGTGGGTTTTATAGAGATGTCATCCGTCTTCTTTTAGAATCTGCCCTTAGAGTGAGTGACAGGAGAATTGCACTCGGAAAGTCAGTGCTAAATCTCAGCACTGCCTATGTGAAGTGTCTAGCTTGAAGCAAGGTCATATGTAGGAAAAGTGCAGATCTGGCCCCATTGTCTCCAAACTGCATCTCCAGTGGGGACCTTCACTCACCTTACATACATTTTTTTTATTGGTTTAGAATATGGATGGTGCTCAACCACGAAAAGAGAAAACATATTTGCAAAAATTTCAAGTCCTGCATGGAGGCTTGGTTCTCTAATCCCAGCACGTGGGGAGTGTAAGCAGGAGGATCAGGAGTTCAAGGCCACCATTGATTATATAGCAAGCTTAAGACTAGCCTGCTTCAAAAACAATGCAAAATAAAGGGAAAAATAGAGAAAAATTTGAATCCTGCTATGGTGATTTATGACCATAATCTTGATGCCTGGAAGACTGAAGTAGAAACTCAGAATTTAAGACCAGCTTGGACCACATAGCAAGTCCTTATGTCTAACAAATTTAAAACACTATTTCTTTAATTACAAGTGCAAGGGTCCATGAAGAAAGGACTCTGTTCTGGGATGATAATGCTGTGTAGTGAAGTGTGATATCCAGAGCAGTTGCAGGACTCAGCATCACACCTTGACTGTTTAAGGGTTGCCTGTTGGTCAGCAGGCTTTTCAGCACTGGGAATTACCCGTGACTTCGAAAGCCAGATAGCTTGGATGTGGATTGCCAGAACCCACATGAAAAAAACTGTGCAATAAAACAAGTCTGTACAAAAAGGCCACCAACAGATTGGGAAAGGATTTTTACCAATCCTAAATCTGATAGAGGACTAATATCCAATATATACAAAGAGCTCAAGAAGCTGG
>NC_034594.1:2305845-2327078 GCF_900095145.1 Mus pahari | reverse complement strand
TATATATATATATATCACCCCCCCCAAAAAAACAAAAAACCAAGTCTGTAATCCTTGGCTCCTATGGGAACATGTGAGGTGTAGACAAGAGAATTCTCAGAAGTTCAATGGCCAGCTAGTGTGATTCATACAATGGGAACCCATGAGAGATCTTTCCTCAGACATGGTAGTTTGTCCTCTAACCTTCATGTATGCACAGGGGCATGCATGCACCCATACTCTTACACAAATCATGTATCACATCATATATACACAACACAATACATGCACACACACTTTTAAAAGGGAAAAAAGAATTTTCAGTATAGTGATCCATATCTCTAACCCAACACTTGGGAGATAGAAACAGGATATATATATATATATATATATATATATATATATATATATATATATATATATATATATATGCAATCTTTGATGAAATGTGTGTAATGGAATTTTCCTCTTCCTGTAACTGTCTGCAGGGTAGTTAGCTTCAAACTATCCCCATCAATTCCTCATGGGCAAAAGTCCTTTCAGCATTTTTATGCAATTATTTTTGTCCTTATAAGGCTAACTCTTGGCAGCCACGGGGGTTACCCAGCGTCTCTGTTCTGCCAGAGTGACACCATGCCCTGCCGGTTAGAAGCAGCATGGGGATGCCACCTATTCAGGAACACACAGGAAGGGACACACACTGACAGTAAAACCACATGCCCCACAGGGTGGCTTAACCTAGATTTCTGCCCTAAAAAGGGGGCTGTGGCAAGATCAATGGCAGCAGGTTGGGGCAGGATGCCTAATTCTTTGATTCTACTGGATTTCTTGTTGAGGGCAGAGTTTGGCTTTGAAGATGCTTTAGACAAACTTACCAGAAAGCATACGTTCTTAGAAGTCCCATCTGTCACTCTGGTGGTGAGTGAGAGCCAAACTCCATGCACTCCATCCCTAGTCTTGATGATTACACAGGAACTTGATGCTGCGAGGTAGTGAGGGGCCAGTATGTTCCCTTGGCTTTGGAGTCAGGCTGTGACTGCAAACGGTCCCACCTTGCAGCCTTCAAAGGTGTTTTGACAAAGGGTAAGGGCAGGGAGGGGGCGGGTGTTGAAGATGATGTTCAGTCCATTTTCCAATATTTCCAAGAAGTCTTTGACCCATGTTCCCAAATCACCCAGTAAGTAGAGGCATGGCTCTCTTCTCCAACTCCAGCTGTGTGTGGGTTGGTTTCTTTCTAACTTATTTAATCTTAGCCTTGTAAGGTCCTGCCTGGCTCTATCAAGCACCTTGGCAGTAAGAACCCACATTTGTACCTGACCTTTTCTTGATTTTCTAATGCCTGTCTCAGTCACCACATACCTAATCTTTTTAAAAAAAATTTTTAGATTTATTATATATATATATATATATATATATATATATATATATATATATGTATGAGTACTTTGCCCCTATGTGTGTCTATGCATCAGTGTTTTTTAAAAAGATTTATTTATTTTATGTACATGTATATGAGTATGCTGTCTTTATGCGCACCAGAAGAAGTCATCAGATCCTATTATAGATGGTTGTGAGCCACCATGTGGTTGCTAGGAATTGAACTCAGAACCTCTGGAAGAACAGCTAGTGCTCTTAACCATTGAGCCATCTCTCCAACCCACACATCTAATCTTCATGTACTTGATTTCTTTCCTCCTGGATGGACAAGTTTCCTTCTGTTCAGTTCACCTAACATTTGATCATGCCATGTCTAATTGTATGTGATTGAACCTTTCTGTCTTCTCAGGTGCATTTCAGGCTAAAGGAACATGGCTACCTCCAGATCTTCCTGATTACACTATTTTCAGTACATGTGCCTAACTCTAGGCAAAGTTCCATCACACCACAAAGTTGGGGAAGGAAAGAGAGGCCTGCCACTCACTCTTATCACTTATTTGATCAGGTACTGTGTATCTAAAGAGTTAACAGAAATCTCACAATTCTAAAGTTTATGTTGAGAATAAATAAATGAGAAATGCAAGCAATTATTAGAGAAAAGTTTAATGAATACCAATTTGGTTTTAAAAGCATTGTCAAAGAGAAAAACCACATTGTGCACCCAGTCCCAGTTTTAGACCCTTGTATAATTTTTCACTCTTACAGATTCTTTTTATTATAGATAATATCGATGTTTCCATTCTTTTCATGAGGGAACAGGTTCAGAGTGGAGGGGAGGGCAGCCAGCTGCAGCCGTGTTTATTCTTTGCCTTTAGAAAACATGTGTCATAGTCTCACACACCCAGGAGAGGCTATGGCTATAGAGCAAGCTCAACAGCTGTCAGGAACCTCTTCCCAGGCAGTAGAATCTCACACGTGAAGCAATTTTAGCAAAAATTACTATATACTAACAGTATACACTAGGATGAATGTACGCTGCATGCTAGTAGAATCAACAGTGGGAATATAAGTATACCAAAATAAATGTAAAATTTATTTTGGAAATAATATCTTTTAAAATTTGTTCTTCCTTCTCTGGGAGCCATACCTCTGGGCATGACATAATAGCAAGATACACATTCTCTGAGTGATTATGGCTGGTTATTTACAGACATTGTCTTCTCAAAATCTCACAACAATGATGTGAGCCAGGTCACTCTTTCCATTTACTTGTGAAGAAGCAACTAATGTTTTTACGGAGGTAACTGAGGCTATTTGACTGAGCACACATCATAGCTAATAGACAAGATGGGCAGGATTCAAACAGGAAGCCAGGCTTTCACCTTAATTACTGGTATCAGCCATTGGGAGCTTGGTAACCTCTTTCTGTGTACTATAATTTAGGTGTACACAAGGTTCTCGGCTTCATGGAGAATGATGGAGAATGTCACGGTCAAATTCAGTGAACTATATATACTCATATACATCCATATTCATATATACATATATATGCATACACACACATATATGAATTATATGTTGGATTAAACATGTGCTGCCCTGCATTTCCATTGTACCGTGTTGTGTTTCCATGGTCAGTGGCCTTACTTATGCTTCTGTGTCCTTGTGAGCAGAAGACCTGCCTCCTGTGTATCATACTCTGCCACTGACTGTCTAAGGTTGTCCCAAGTTCCATCCTTAGCATCATTAGTGGGTGTGCATGAAAGGTGTGTGCATGGCTCTAAATGTGGGTGCAAAGGCAAAGGACTCTGTGTGTTGAGCATGTGACCTGTGATCTTGTGAACCTGGGCTTTCTCCTTCCTTCTTCCTTCCTGGGAACATGAGGCTACGACAGCAAAGCCAGCATTGCTTTTCATAAGCAAGGCAGCTATTTTCTGTCCTCTTCTCTTCCTCCAAAGATTGAGCTTTGCCAGCCCTGCTGTAGCTGGTTGAAGGGGACCAAACCTCTCAGGAAGACGGACTTGGTTCCGTTTGACCAGCCAGAGCAGGGGGCCACTGCCTTTGGAGGTGACTGCAGCCTGAAGTTTGGGAAGTCCTTGGAGTCTGAGCACCACTTGTCCAAGCCTGTAACAGAGAGAACCATATTAGCATGAATCAACCCCAAAGAGTACATTACCCTGACTCACCTCTCACACGGCTTGAAAGGAACCTCACAAGGTCCGTATGCTTTCTAGTTTTTATTTATTTACTTTCTTTAGCTCTTATTATTTTTTCAAATTGTAACATTAGGCACAAAAATGGAATACAGTTATAGAATATGGAAAAAACCAATAGAAACTTTTTTCTTTTATATCCTAAAATAAACTTAACATTGTCAAGTATATTTGTATGCATATGTAAATGTACATTATATAACCCTCTATGAATGTATCATGTTTGCATTAAAAATGAAATATAAGTAGGTGGAGGATATACAGTAACTATGATACTGAGTTTCTTGTTTTCTTGTAATTTAGATGTTTTTCTTTATAGCTTTTCTCACTTACGCTTGTTCTGAACCAATATATTTCAATATTATAAATATTTATCTGTGGCATGTTAATTTTACCTTACATGTTATCTGTAAGGTTCATACATATGAATATGGTAATTACAATTCACAAATTTACATTGTTTGACAGTTTTTTATTATTTAAATATATTATCTTCATTCCTTCTCCCAGTAATAGATATCACAGTCCTTTGGTTTGAAAGAATGGATGGAATTGACTTTGGTAGAGTCTACCGAGGGAGACAGAGGCAGTTTTTGGTTCTTGTAGATCATGAAGAAGCCTGGATTCCAGTATGTAGGAACTTACAAACTGACCATTTAAGTGAAAAGTAACATTTACCACTCTGACATACCCAGGGGTGGAGTCCCCAAACTCATGTACCCTGTTTTCTCAGTGATTCTGAGGCATCTAAAGTTTGAGAACCATTGAACTAGTAGGGGCATCCTCTGGTTTTGACTTGTTAGTAGTAAAGTGAGATCAAGTGTAGGTAAGAAGGAGAGACTCCCCCAAAATATGACTTGCTATCTCCATAAGGTATTGGTGTAAGGAGAGGAAAGATGCAGGCAGAAAAGATAGTTGGGTGCTTGCAGAAAACCAATTTCCTCCTTTAGGGCTAGTTACTGGCTAACATTTTTTCTTCTTCTTGATAAATAGAAGTCATTGAGAAGAAAGTGTGGCCAGGCAGTGGTGGCACACACCTAAAATTCCAGCACTTGGGAAGCAGAAGCAGATGGATCTTTGAGTTTGAGGCCAGCCTGTTTTACAGAGTGAGTTCCAGGACAGCCAACACTACACAGAGAAAGTCTGTCTCTAAAAACAAAACAAAATAAAACAAACAAGACTCTCCTGAAATTTTCTGGGCTCAAAGTCCACTGATGCATTATTGATTTTATTTATTTATTTGTTTGTTTGTTTGTTTATTTTGATACTGAGAAATATCATATAATGATGTTTGGTATTGAGGTGTTAAGTAGCACCTTGACCGGTCAGCATGTTTGTCTATACTGTGGAAAACATGCCTAGTTTGCCTCTTGTGAATTTTGATGGTAATGAAGGGTGTACTAAGTTCCTAGGGTACACAGAGGAGACTAGCAAGGCTTGTAGGAGAGTCTGAGGGGCAATTATGCTTGCCTTTGAGGCCAAAACTTAACTTTCAACTCCATCTTGCCTCGAGAGTGTGCCTCATCACTCATCAACAAGAATTTGTACTTATCCATGAATGTGTTAAAATCCACTGGACACATCTAGAAGTGAGGTAGCCAGGTGCCTGGCTTCTTCCAGATGGACTCTAGAGAGGCCTGTCTAGAATCAGCAAGGTACTTCATACTTCCAAGCGCCCAACAGGGCACTGCAGAAAAGGTAACTGGATAGAAGCACACCTATCAGGTATGAATGCTGTGATGAGAGAAATTAGCATTACAAAATACAGTGTGACTCTAGAATAGTACTGAAGTTCCTCTGTGTCCTGGGCCACACCTCCTTGGTGTGAATCTTCTTGGCTTGGCAGTCACAATCTTACCTTCTCCACTGTTCTTATTCTAATGATAGTCATCTTGTGGCTCCTGCCCTCTGTCTCCTCCCATGTCTATCTTGCCCACAGCTTATGTTAGGGAGCAAGAAGTCAGGCAACTGCAGGGGCAGAGACAACCTGGCTGTCTGAGTTTATTTCTGAAAAAGCGCACACAAGAATTCTGAACACAGTTTCCCCAACTCTTTCCTTGTCTTTGTCCATGTTTTTTTGACCCAGACTCAGCAACACAGCCATCTATATAACATACCCCTGATTTCAGAACGACATGAAACCAAACACCAGGGTAGAAAAAGAATCCATGGGCAAAGCAGGTAAAGTTAGATAAAAAGATAGGCTGTCAATGGAAAGAAGTTCAATTTGAAGTATCAGATATTTTATATAAAAAAGACTGAAGTCTAAAACAGAAAGGACAGAGATTTTTCTTGGAAAATGCTAGTGTCGGACACCATACTATTAAATACAGGTTTTCTCTTTCTTCACACATTGAAATTTTGACCTGGCTACTTCTTTGCTATGGAGGTGGTCTGTACACTATACATGCTTCGTTGCACCCCTGGTCTCTACACCCTAGACTCCAGGAATACCCTAAGTGTGACAACAATTTTCCCAAATTACCCAGTTCCTGGGCCACTGATCCACAGTGGTAAGATCCTATGCTCAGTCCTGTCACTGGCCCATCTCTATTAATCTCCCCCCACCTACAACCCCTGTTCCACATTCTCACTTTTCCCCAGAAGAATAGGGTGGCATGCTCGTGATGGTAGCTAGGCCACTGAATGGATGCAGCCCTATTTTAGGACCCCCATCTTTCTTCAGACAGTGTGGCCCAGAAGCAACACACTGACAGAGGGTTGTGAAGTAGAAAGAACAGCAGCAGGGCCAGGAGGTGTGGAGCCTTCTACCAGGGTGGTGTTCTTCAGAGCCTAGTAGTTGTATACTCTCTGTTTATAACACAAGTCACACACGCACAGCAACTGCCACACACTGGGCACCATGAACTATCACTGAGCTGGCTTGGTAGAAACATCCATTGCAGGAGCCATATGAGCAGAGGAAGGAACTAGGACCCTGGGAGCTGATTCCCTGAGAGTAGATGTGAGGGAGGTTGGTATAAGGGGGCTAGGATGGGGAGCATAGTTGGCCTGAAACCCAATATTGCGGGAGAAGTCTGTAGAGGTGGATTTCTGGGGAAGAGGGCACCTGCAGGTAAGAAAACGTAGTCAAGGAATGAAGAAGTCAACAGTGTATTCTCTGGGTGGAGCCATTGGCCTTGAAGAAGCACTTGCCAAAACCACACACTTCCTTACATTCCATAGTGCCGAGATATCTATGAGGATATAAAGAAGCATGTGGCCCGGGGAAGTGGTGTCCTCCGAGGCACTTGTCATGTAGAAGGCAAAGCTGCTTTCTTCCTTGCACAGGTGAAAAGTGCGAAGGATCCCTGGAACCTGACTTCATCCATTCTATACTCCCAGAAACTATCCTGGAGTAAGATGCCATCTTGGCCTAACAGGCAGAGCTTGTTGGGAACAAATTTCCC
The DNA here is from genome assembly GCF_900095145.1 of Mus pahari. Classification (NCBI taxonomy): domain Eukaryota; kingdom Metazoa; phylum Chordata; class Mammalia; order Rodentia; family Muridae; genus Mus; species Mus pahari. The sequence continues at coordinate 2,320,099 of NC_034594.1, read as the reverse complement.
CCTATACACTTCAGTCTGAGAGCAAGGACCCCAAGGCTCCCCTAAAAGCCACTAGAGATTTCAGCTCAGTTATTGCCTGGCAACCTGCGTTATCACTATAACTACCAGGGTGCAGGTTGCAGGGTGGATTTGAAAATGGTTCTTCTTCTTCTTCTTCTTCTTCTTCTTCTTCTTCTTCTTCTTCTTCTTCTTCTTCTTCTTCTTCTTCTTCTTCTTCTTCTTCTTCTTCTTCTTCNCTTCTTCTTCTTCTTCTTCTTCTTCTTCTTCTTCTTCTTCTTCCCCTCCTCCTCCATCCCTCCTCCTCTTCTTCCTCTTCCTCCTCCATCCCTCCTCCTCCATTTCCTCCATCTCCTCCTCTTCCTCTTCCTCCTCCTCTTCCTCCTCCTCCTCCTCCTCCATCCCTCCTCCTCTTCTTCCTCCTCCTCCTCCTCCTCCTCCTCCTTCTTAATATTATGGAACCAATAGAACATTAAAACAAGGGGTAACATGTAGAGAACTGCTCAGCTTAGAGGCTGGCCCAGGCACTATTGTGCTTCCTATTTGGGTTGCTTGGAATGTGCTGACAGGCTGCAGCTGCCAGATGAGCATTCCAAAACAATTGTTCATTGTGGAAAGGATCTCTTTTGTTCAGCCCCTGCTGCTTGTGGCGATCACCTGCCTCCCAGTCTGTGAGGCCTGGGCTGTAGGAGAGGAATGGACACTGGCAGCTGTTGAGCCATTCAGGGTCTGACTGATCACCCTGGATGGGGAAAATTAAGGGTTTGAGCTTCTTGGCATAGAATTCTCTGTCAGGAAATAGAGAAGCAAGCTAAGAGGAGAAGTAGGGTCCCGAACTGGCTCATAGCTCTGTGAGGGCTGCTTCATACAATCGAAGAACAATAATAGTGATAAGTAACTTTTTTCAGATAAGTTTTCTATGACAGGATCATTTTCAATGCCTTCCCTATGCCAGCTCTTTAAATCCTCATGTCTACGTGAAACTGTTTTCCCTGCTTCATTCTGGTTTTACACATGAAGATATGTCTCTAGAAATGGATTAGTTTACTTATATGCAAATGGAAATTATTTTAAAAAAAAAAAAGAAAGAAAGAAAAATCTAACCAGATTGGAAGAACAGCCTTGGGTCGGTCCAGGTTTTCTTCATGAGAGCTTGGGAGGTAAGAGGTGTTGGGAAGGAAGAGAGGAAGGAAGGGAAGAAGGAAGGACACAAAGGTTTTATGTTCCATTTTCATCCTTCTGCAGTTTTGAGCTTGGTATGCTGATATTGCATTGATTTAGAAGTCGTGTGTGTGTGTGTGTGTGTGTGTGTGTGTGTATGTGTATGTGTTTCCCTCCCTTAGGTGTATAGGAAAATGACCCAGGCATACTAGCATACTAGTCAAAATCTTTCTGCATGACACTGGGAGCAGTCCAGGAATTCACTTAATCTAATCTATTGGCCATTTAAGATTCTTCCTGCTCTGAAAAGATACCATTCTTCAGGGATCAAGTATAAGCTGTATGTAAGGGAATCTATGGCTGAGCTTCCTGCACATTTGGTGGAGTGGTCTGTCCAAAGCACAGTGCTGGGGACAGATATCTCTGTAGGGGCTGCTCAGGTCAAAGGACATGTTATCTTCTCTCCAAGATCGCTCCGAGAAAAGCACAAACGTCTCATCTGCCCAGAGAGCCATGGTGCTCAAGAACAAGGCCAAGTTTCTTCCTCATTTGTCAAATTCATCACATCCGAGTCCTCAAAAATGTTTGGCACATCTATTGTCAGGAGTGAACGTCTGCAAATCTACGAGAAGCCACTGTGTTTTCCGTTCCTAAGAACTGGAAGGGCCAGTTCTATGTCATTGAACTAATCGGGAGCCAGGATGGTGGTGGTGAGTTTATGTAGGAACACAAATAAACAAGGTTTTCAGGGAAAACATTTGAGATAACTAGGGAATGTAACTACATAATTGCGTTTATTATTTGTGTGTGAATTGCTTGGTCTTTGTTAAGCACAAATTCACATGGTCAACATGTCACATAAAAGTTCTCTGTAAAAGCTTCCAGAAAAAATGAAAGTGTTAATAACTAGTATCTCTGCAGTTCATAAGTTTAGAAAGCTAACATTCTTACTCATTTAGAATACACAGAGTCAATGGAAAGGTCAAGGGAGAACTCTAAAGGCTCATTTAAATTCTTGCTGCACCTTGTTGGCCATCTAACTTCACATACAAGGAAGGACATTCATAAAATGGATTTGAAAATGTTGTGAATGGCAGATTGGAAAAAAAGCAAAGAAATTGCAGCAATCTGAATACCCGATGGACAAGAAAAATGGCGGGAAAGATTATAAGATGGAGAACATGAACACACGCGCTTCCTTAGGGCTGGCAAAGAACGTTGATAAGGAAACTGTGTTAAGTGTTTCCAGGTCATTTTATTACTTTCTATCAGCTCGAATCTTATGCCTTTGATGAGTGATGTTGAGGAGAATTGAGAGAGTAGCTGTGCTATCCAGACAGGTGTACATCGTGTTGTGTTGGCAAACACCCACCTTCCTCCATATCTATATCCAGATCCCAGGATATTTATCAGAAAGTAGTGGTTGAGGAACCCCATCTGCCCACCAAAAGGTGGTTGGTGATTAATGAGATACCACGTGAAGGTCTTGAGTGTCTTAAGAACAAGCTAATGACAATATAAGATGTCACTCAGCACAATACTGAAAACAGTGTTTATTCTCCACCACCCAACTCGATCCCACAATTGACTAATCCATAGAAGCCTCCAATTCTAAGGTGCTCTTCCCTTCGCTTCTATGAAGCAAGTGTGTTGAGAAGCAACAGTGAAAGTGGTGCCAAGATCATAAACAACAGCCATAGTTCTTTTCTTTTCTTTTCTTTTCTTTTCTTTTCTTTTCTTTTCTTTTCTTTTCTTTTCTTTTCTTTTCTTTTCTTTTCTTTTCTTTTCTTTTTTTCCCCAGAGCTGAACATTTGTGTAGTAGAACACAAATAGTACAGATACTGACATATAAGGAAATGAGGATGGTGAATTCCTGGTGATAGTCTTTGGAACATTTCTGAGCTTTTGGGAAAATTGGGAATGGTTTGAGACAGGGAGAAGAGCAGATTACAGACCAATACAGTGTTGTAATCTTCAAGGTTATTGGATGCAACGGGTATGAGGATGAAGACCGGGACTTGATTATAGCCCCAGTTTCCTTATTTGAAAAGTGGGAAATAATAGTGCTTATGCAACAAGAAACTCCAGTGAGAGACTTTTGGGAAGTGTAAAGTGCTGTGAACATTCATTAGTTTAAAAAATGGTTTCATTAATAATAGTAGTATTTAATATCTTACTAGTGTAGTGACTCTACATACCATGTGGGGCTTTATGCATGATCTACTTAAAAGCCTTTCATTAACATAAAATTATTTTTATATATGGATTTACTCATAAGTATTTAGGAAAGCTTAACTATTACTAAAAGATGTTCTTCTAAGAATTCTGGTCTGCCTCAAAAAAGCCATGAAAACATTTTGACATGTCTGTAAAGAAGCTGAGAGGAATCCTTTCAGCATCCTTTCTAACAAGAATCATTCCATTGTGCTGAGTTCTGGGGGCCTCAGTCTCAGTTTGGGAACCTTCGTGAGTGACTTGGTAAGATGCTCAGACATTCCCTTTAGTTACTACAGGGCATTTCCCCCCCCCCCCCCCGATGACAGATCTGCATTTAGACTGTCAGCCCTTTACTGAAAGAGGAGAAAAGACTTGGACCATGTTGAATGTCACCTGCAGCCCCCTCTCTGCATCTCCAGTGAAGGCATCTTTGTGTTCCTTCCCTGTTCTGTCTCTGAGACTGGTCAAGCTTTCTGTTTGTAACAGTGGAAGCACAGGGAGGAGTAGCCTCACAGAGAGGCCTCACTCCAATGTCTGATGACTTTTGCCTTAAGTCTGACATCTACTACTGGTAATCTTGGTGGTTTGTTCATGAAACACAAGCCATTCTAGAGTTTAACAGTCCTTTGGGACTGTCAACAAGCTGACAGGGTAGGAAGCACGTCAGAGTTCCCTCTCTCTAAGGCGAGCAAAGGGGAGTATCTGGTGACAGGATCCTCTTTTTCCTGGGGGCTCAGCCAGGAGGTTTTGCTATTTTTAAAGCACTGACCAGTTCTGAGTGTTGACTGACTCATGGGTATAAATCCTGGTTTAACTTCTCAGTGGCCACCGGGGCAGCACCAGCTCCAAAATTCTAACTTCTCTCCCTCTAGGCACTCTGCCACCTAGCTTAGAACAGGGGAGTACTGGTGACATCACACCAACTCTCTCTCCTTTCTAATGTCTCACCCAGGTGATTCAGAGCTGGGATTCCAGGGAGGGATAGGGCCAGAGATGAGGAGCCAACAGGCTACAAAAGCTTTGGTTTGGAATCTTTATGCTTATACCAATCCTGTGAGGTCTATTTGAAATTTTTATTCTTTCAAGAAGAAGGGGACTTGGACACAAAGTTCCACTCCTAACCAAGAAATTCATTGCAACTGATACCTGCTGGGAGGGAACATCAGTTTTCTCTGAAGGAGTGACACTGGTAGATCAACCTCAGCCCAGGGCAGGTTCATGCTCAGTTGGCTAACACAAAACTGACTTGTGTGTGTGTGTGTGTGTGTGTGTGTGTGTGTGTGTATGTGCTTTCTTTGGTTTGCTTTTGAGAGAGAAAGAGTTAGAGAGAGAGAGAGAGAGAGAGAGAGAGAGAGAGAGAGAGAGAGAGAGAGAGAGAGAGAGAGAGAGAACATGAAATTGGGTAGTAGGGAGGTGGGGAGGATAAGAGAGGAGTTCAGGGAGAGGAAAGAATACAGTCAAAATACATTACATGAAAAATTTTTAAAAAGCAAATAAATGAAATAAAAATCCCATCTTAAATGAGTTAATAAAGTTTGGAGTAGAAAGTGGTTAAGAAACGTACTGAAATCACACAGCAGGTAAGTTGTAGTTATTATTACTTGATATGCATTCTTACATGCTAGTACTTTCCAGCCTTGCTAACTGTTAGTGCTATGAGGAACTAAGGATCCAGGTCCCTACATGCTGATAGAGCCATATAATCAGACAGCGGGCTGGGAGCACATTGTTGAGGACACTCTGGCAGCTACGTCTACTTTATTTTGTTGAAAGTTGTAGGAGGACTTTGAAAAAAAAAACAAAAACACTGCTCTGAGAGTGGACAGAATAAGGAGAATCTGTATTCTAAAGTAATGAAATTATTACTGTTGAAAGCTATGCACTCCAGAGCAGTATAAGGAAACTTTAGTATGAATTAATGAAGAATTCCTGTACACATGATGATACACAGTTAGAGTCTGAAACATAACTACCCTCTTTACAAGGAGTGGTTAACATACTGCTAACAGAACGGCTACATGGAAACCTAGTGAGTTATCCCAGTGTTCAGTCTTTACTGGGAATCACACCCTCCCATCTCGCCCTCCCCTACCTCCCCCCTTTTTGCTCATTTCCTCAGATGGAGTCCCCTTTTTTGAGACATGGTTTCACTCTGTATCCCAATCTCGTCTTGAACTCCATGCTCTTCTGAATTAGCTTCCCAACTGCCTCATTCCATAAAACACTTTAACTATGTTTTATTCTTCACGAATGTTTATAATTGGACATTCATATAGAATGTCCTTGTGACCTCGGCGACACTCCTTGTGCACTCGAGAAACACTGTCTTTCCTCTTGATTGGCTGGCATCCTGATGGTTTCAACTTTGATTTCTCAGCCTATGTCTCTTAAAGCTCACCGCACAGAGAGAATGACACAGATTAAACTCCCCCCCCCCCCGGCCCAGTGAAGCAATGTTTGTGCAGATACTCTCTTAAGCACTGTAACAAGTAACCCGTGTTCGAAATACTCCGGATGAAAGAAACAACCGACCGGCACGCAAAGAGTGCTGTCTGTTGAAGAGTCACCTTTTGTGCAATTGACTCTGAAGCCACTGTGAAGAAATCTGAATATGGTGGATCCAGGAAACATCACCTTTAAAAAGCATGAGTTTCTAATTCAGTCTCCTGGCCATCCCACTTAAACATGAGTGGTAAGTTCCACTTTCAGAGTTCCTGCTTTGATAAGTCTGGGGTAGGATCCGGAAGTGGTAACTGTGGCATGTTTCTGGGGAATATCGATGCTGCTGGTCTGGGGACCACACTGATAACTACTGGGTCAGTATTTTTTATGCTGTACAGGGCAAGGACAAGGAACTGACCCTACATTCTGGCCTCTTACAAATGAGGTGACAGACAGGAGGAAAAGCCATTAGAGGCCTAGACATACTGAACTGTCTCAAAGATGTTTTTAGACTCTAAGCCTTAGAAGCGCCTTTAACAGTGAGGACACAGCCAACCAACATGCCAAAAAGAGAGGGAAGTCCCATCTGGGAAGGGTGTCAAGTGTTTGACTCAAGTTGTGTGTTACTTGAAATGGTGCCAGTGTTTATCAGTAAGGTGTTCACTAGGGTTTGATGAAGAGTAAGTTAGAAATGACGTAACAGGTTTTCCTGAGAAGATAGCTCAGCACAGGGTCACTGGCTCACAAACCCTCATGTGGCATTTGCAGAGAGATTATGATGATAATATGTAGTGTAACAACGTAACGATACAGAATAACAGCATATATCATTTACTCCAGGTCAGCTGTGCCCCACCCCTGCCATTCCTGCCCAGTGCAGTCACTAAACTGAAGGAGGACTAACAGTTACTTAAAGTCCAAGGGGCAAGTCAGGAACAGTGAGCTCTGGTCCAAACTTTCCAAAGAACTACATGGTTCAGGGATTGCTTCTTAGTTTTCAAAATGTTGTAACTGTCCACATTGTCTTAGTAGGGGCATTTGTGGAGTCATTGAAAACTGAGCCTTCTGGGGTGATTGTTATATATATATTAGATATATATTGAGATAGATCCATTACACACACACACACACACACACACACACACACACACACACACAATTTCTGTGAATTCTTTGGAAAAAATTCAATGTGCATTTAAAACATTTTTTTAAGCCACCCCAAAGACATGCTGTAAGTTCAAGGTTACATGATGCTGAGTTCTCCCCTTACACCTAGCACGCCCTAAAGCTTTAGCTCTTCCTGAGGTAATGTGGAATCTCTCCCCACAGTTGGATTCCGGAAACAGCACCTTTCACCGTCCCTGGGTGTCCCAGGGCCCATATCCTCCCATTTTGATCTTTGCTCCAAGCTCCTGCACACAGAAGCCCCACTTCGGTACCAGCCAGCAAGTCAGCCACATGCACCATCTCCACAGGTGGAGACTGCTTCTGTCTTAAACTTCCCACTCCTGCTTGTTTGAGATGCAGAACCCGGAGCTTCACCTGCCTAGATCTGCCTTGCTGACTTCACATAACAGAAGTGGATCACCCACAGGGCTCCCCAAAAATTCACAAAGAAAAAAAAAAGACAGCTGGATAAGGCAGGAACAGCCAGGGGACAAATAGAGGAGACAGCAGCATGCAGAATCAGCTCAGTGACATACCTGGGGAAAAGTTGCAGGCGGGTCCCTCCTCCTCTGTGGATTTTCTTGCCCTGCAGGCTTCTGCCCCCATTGAGGAGCATAGAGCCTGTGCCATTATTTATTTATTTCCAGAGCTGGCAGGGTTGGCTTGCATTTCTATGGCTTCCTGTCAGGATCCTCTCAAGGAAACAGCAGCTGGTGAGCTCAGAAATGTCAGTCAGAATCTTGGCCTAGTTTGGGGCCTTGAAGATTCTTACAGAAAGTTAAAAAGGTTTCTGGGCCAGTGTCTCCTTTGGGTTTTCCCTTGCCTGCTTCTCACCTTTCCATCTATTTTTTCTTTCCTTTTCCTTTTCTCCCCCCAGTATCTAGCTGCTTAAATTGCCTGCTTCTGTCTTTCTGAGGGTCCCCTCTTGGGTAAAGCTGTGGCTCTTCCCGCAGCCCAGCTGAACAGCCCAGTGACTTTCTGACAGTTAGGCCGCTATGCCTGTTCATTTCTTGTTTGTCTCTTTACAGACCCCCACCCCCATTCCTTTCTCTCTCACCTCCACAATCTCTATCCTGCCAGTCTCTCGCTCGCAGAGAAACCAAGGCCTTCCCTTTCCTCATGTGCTCTGTCATCTTTGACAGTCTGTCATTTAACCCTCTATGTGCCGTGCCTGTTTCCCTTTCTTTTTTTTTTTTTTTTATGACTGTCATTTGGTCAAGCTTTACCTCTGCATCTGACTTGTGATCTGCCCAAATGTGTTCTGGGTTCAGGTTTGTCTTCCTCTCCTCTCCTCTCCTCTCCTCTTCCTTCCTTCCCCTCATCTCCTCTCTTCCTTTTTCCTTTTCCTGTCTCATCTCCATCTCCTCTCCCTGATCTCCTTCTTACTCCTCTCTCTGTCTCTGTCTCTCTCTGTCTCTGTCTCTGTCTGTCTCTGTCTGTCTGTCTGACTGTCTGTCTGTCTGTCTGTCTGTCTGTCTGTCTCTCTCTCTCCCTCTCTCCAGGGCTTCTCCCTCTCTAGGCAGTCTCACACCCTGCTTTGCCTAGTCTCTGCTTTTTCCAGGCAAACCTCTTCCCTTTTGTACTTTCCAGCCCTCTGCCCACCCCGAATTGCGCTCTCCCACCTGTTTGTGTCTTTTAAGGACCGTGGTCATGTCCCTGCCTTCTGTCCACCTCAATCACTCCAGTGACGGGCTTCTGAAAGCTGTTAAATTACACCTCTTCAGCTGTCCCACTGCAAAGAGAAATGTCCTTTGCTAAATCCCCCTTTTAAATAGGCAAGTCCATTTATAGAGTGTACTAAAGCAATACACAAATTGTTTTAAAGAGTCAGGATATAATTAAAAAAATAAGTGGATTCTCATCGTTTCGTTTGCATCAGTGTATGCTACTTGAGATGCAGCTTCTTTTAGCTCATCTGAAACTCACTTTGCATATTTGTCTGATGGGTAGGTACTTATTCTGAAAAATATGAGTAGCTTGCGCAGTAGATGCTCAACAGCATGTCCTTGGTGAGTGCTTGCCAGACTGTAGTACACCTTATTAGATACCAGAATTGGGAAGAGCTATTTCATACCTATAAGAGACATCCTGATTCTTTTGGGGCTGGAACCTGAATCTAGAGAAATATATGTAATAGAACATGATTTTAGATTGATGGTCCAGAGTAAGTTCTAATGAAACCCAAAGCTGGGTTTGAGAGCCAGGTAGTAAGAGCTTCATGGATGACAGTCGGTTTCAGTTGGGTGAGGATGGGCAGAGCAGACTTCTGCACATGCATAGAGCTATGAAGGGCTCTGTTACATGGGGAAAACCTTAGGCAAAGGCAAAGAGACAGGAAGTGCTGACAAGGTAGCCATTCTAGGGACATAGGATTATGGTAGGAGATGCTAAGTCTTTAAGATTTCCTAGAAAGCAGGCAATTTTATATGATATACATATGAAAATATGTATGCATTTTATATGATATATGATAGAAATAATATATTATACATATAATATAAACACACACATATATATACATATGAATACACATATACATATACATACACATACACATACACATACATATACATATGTATATTTTGGTTTTTGAGACAGGGTTTCTCTGTGTAGCCTTGACTATCCTGGAACTCACTCTGTAGACCAGGCTGTTCTCAAACTCAAAGATCCACTTACTTCTGTCTTTCAAGTGCTTGGATAAAAAGTGTGTACCACTAACCACCCAGACACTTTATAGTTTTCAGTATGCTGGAATTCGCAATACTGAGAATTCCTAAAGGCCAATTCTTTGCTGATTTTGATTGCTCTCTTTTCCATTTTGTTTCTAGCATGGAGTATGGCACACATCAAGCTCTCAATCAGTGCTTAAAGGTTAAGTCAGATTAATCTACAACTTTACTACAACATGTAATCCCATAGGCCTAAGGCCTCTTTCAAACATGTCCACCCATTAGTTCTTCTGATCTTTACTCCGAGTCAATAGATGGAGCTGATATTTACTTGACAACATGTCTTTATGTAGGGTTACATTTAACGCTTGAAGCTAAAAGTGAGCCTCCAGGCCTGTTGGAGGCGGATACGTTAGAGGGATGTGGGTATTGAAATTTGGGAGATGAAACCTGAAAGCTATGTCACCAGCAAGAGACTTGCTGAATGCACAGAACTCACTCTGGAGGGAAAGCTAGTCTTAGGCCTCCTGATCAACTTCAGCTTTTTTTAATTTTTAATTTTTTAATTTTTATTTTTGTAAACCTCAATAGATTTTAGGGCAGAGACCCTGACATTTCTAGTTGAAGAACCATCTTACTGTCTTACATAAATCAGGTATTTATCTCTTAAGTTTTCTTTTAATGATGCAGGTTCTGGAGTGAAGATGTGAAGGTCGGTCAGTCCGTCTAGGCTCTTCCTGAGATGTTCTTAATGAGAGCTCTCTCCCCAGGGAAGGCCAGGTGAGAGGGTAAAGGGAGAGGCAGTCTTAAGGGCCTCAAACATTCCTATTCATAAAGAAACATTGTTTTTTCAGTGTATGAGGAAACCATGACCAGAAGGGATTTTCCCATGGCCACAGAACCAGGGTCTCTTGGTTCCTAACTCTCATGATTGTTAAATAAAGCTGCTTTGAAGGACATTCCCTTCCCAAGGTCACCACCAAGAAGCAGTGGCCAAAGAGAACACTGAGGAGGATGCAGTCACCTCTTCAAGCTCTTCAGTAGTAAGTGGAAACTGGACCGGGAGGAGGAGCGACAGCTGTTTGGAAATGCAGAGAGCAGACTGTCACACATCCTGCAGTCTCTTGATGGTTTGTGGCAGGCTCAGTGTTGGAATCTCATAGGAGAGACAATAATGATACGAAATGAAATCATAGGATGGTAATAATAAATCCTTTGAGATGTTGCCAGACCTGAGCACTACACGCTTCAGATGCCAACAGACAGCTGCTTGGCTAAATGTGGTCCCCAGTTGTCAAGGAGAGACCCACCCCGTTATAGGAGAAACCAATCAACAAGATATGCAGGGCACAGGCAGGGCAGAGCCACAGGGATGTGACGGAGCCCAGTTGGGCATCAGCTCTGTCCTTGTGAAGTTACCCCTCGCAAACATGTTCAGAGCTTCAAATTTGACACAGGTATGTGAAGCACCGTGAACTGGTTTCAGTGAATTAGGTCTCAAAGAAAAGACCACGTGCCTGAGGTGATTACACTGTTTTTAGACAAGTGTTTGCCAGTTGTAGAGCCAGACACCTGTGAAGGTAATAGTTAGTTGTGAACTTGTGACATCCCCCCAAGATAATTTAGTTTCCTCAAATCTAGAACAAAGGACTTCTTTGGCATCTATTATATGATTGCCAGAAATTGCTGTTTTGATTTTGTTTTTGTTTTTTATTTTAAATCCTTCTTCTAAAACTGAGAGATAATAAAATAATAACGTGATAACCTTCCCTAAAAGGGACTTGAAGTATGATGTGACAGTTGAGCTAAAATGTCAATGTTTACAATACACCAGAAATTGTCATTTCAGTACTCATAATTTAAAGACCCCTCTATACAAATAATGTTTAAAAATCTATTTAAGTAGCACACAAGTAAGATATATTCCACATTTCTAAAATTCTAAATTAATAATTAATATAATTAATATTCTAAAAAGATTAATCTGGATACACAAAAATGCAACAGAATATGGAATAAAAGACAACACCTACACTGAGTTAGCACGTCTAGGAAGCATAGCACTTTGTAAAGGCTAATCAGGAACAACCGTGAAAGCATTGAATCATTTCAGGCTAGTGACCTCATAAACTTAGCTCCCTTATAGCTAACTACAACCCTTATGCTGCTTTGAAATTATATGTGCTTTGTTATATGAAAGTAGTGCACGGTGAGGCTGGTAATCAATTTCATTCTAACACTGCTTTATAAACTAAGGAGTGTTAACTCACCTTCCAGTGCTTTTTAAACTCCTGACAGCCCTCAGTTGTTACTAGAAGAGGAAGCGGGGTGGGGAAGAGAGGGAGGCAAGCCGGGCCATTGGGGGAATGTTTGTGCTGATCTGAACACACATTTAGCAAAATGAGCTTTCTGTTCTTTACATCTATTTCCCAAACATTTCCAGGTGATTTGCCTTTGACCTGCTTCCAAGCTGGTTCCTACTGGAAATCTGCTCTCAGAGTACTGCATGTATAAGGCCCTCTACCACACAGCTGGCAGTTGTAGTGGCTGGGGAAACCTCCTGGGAACAGCTGGCATGGAAGGCTTTGAGGCTCTGTGCCCACCCAGGGCGTCCTTCAGTAACGGGATTTGGGAGATTCCTTTCAAATTATACTACCAACAAAAATGCCTCATAGTCCGGTCACTTGATCTCAGATGGTCACAAGAAAAACACCTAGCGACATAAATCAGGAGCCAAAGGTCTGCTGGCCAGTTATGGTTTTCACTGCAAATATGCATTATAAATCTGCACGCACTCTTTGGACACTATTTTTTATGCTCATTAAATAATTATTTTTATAAACAGAACATTGTTTTTGTTTCAATATATTTACATTTTAATTAAAGTATAATTACATCATCTCTCCTATTAACTCTCCTTTACCCAGCTTCTTCCATGCTGCCTCCTTTTCCCCACTCACAAATTGATAACCCTCTGTTTTTATTTTAATCATTACATATATGGACAAATGAATAAATAAAACCTTTTGTGTCCATTTATGTTGTTTGTGTGTATATGGTTTCAGGGTTGGCCAATCAGGGAACTCATCACTCATAGAGGCAGATTCTCCCACTCTCAGCATTCATTATTAGATGCCTGTAGCTCTTTGTCTAGGGGTGGACCCTGTTATATTTTCCCTTGCACATTAGCATACCTATTGAAATGTGACAGACCTCCTGGTATTCTGGCTGTTACAGTCTTTCAGCTCCCTGTCCAACAACATCCTCTGAGCCACAGGAGTAGGAGCTGTGCTGCAGCTCTATATATTAGGGCTGGCCTCCCCACAATCCCCTGTTCTCTATGGTCATGTTACCATGAATGTGCCCAATCCTGTCTGTCTTAGAAACTACATGGAGTTGAGCCTGGTGAGAATGTGTATGGAGACATAACATAGTTTTCAACAAAAATATATTTTCTATGCTGAAGTGTGGATATTGAATGGAAACAAAAATCCCTAACTCCATAAGGGAGATATTTTGCCCATTATAATTTTTGCTGCCATTTGCTGAATGGTATTTCCATGAAGTAACAGGATACACAAGAACAGAATCTGTTTAACTTCAAGAAGGATGTTCTCTCAATTCCAGAGCCATATACTGCCCGTGTGCTAAACATCTATATCCACGTTTCTAGCCAGTGTTCTTTCTTTTCTTTTTTTGAAACAAAATGCTCTCACAGCATCAGTTTTATTTTAGATATCAACAATCTATAATTGGCACTAAATAGAAGTTAAAACATCACTTTCATAGAAATAAATCATCTATAAACGCATCAGTATACACATATGCCCATACATATAAGATTGGGTAAAATATTCCAATGATATAAATTACACTTGAAAGAAAAGTACAGTTTCTATCATTCATTTTTATTTTTAAAAATCTATGATGTTATGTAGCAGAAGATGGCCTAATCGGCCATCAATGGGAGGAGAGGCCCTTGGTCTTGTGAAGATCATATGCCCAAGTACAGGTGAATGCCAGGGCCAGGAAGCATGAATGGGTGGGTTGGGGAAAAGGGAGGGGGGAGGGTATAGGGGACTTTCAGGATAACATTTGAAATGTAAATAAAGAAAAAAATCTAATAAAAAAAACTATGATGTGATGGATTACAGTTTTTTTGCTCATTTGTCGAATAGTAACTTTCATTTATTTATTTATTTGTTTGTTTATTATTAGCTATTTTCTTTTTTAAAAATTTATTTATTTATTTGTTATTATTTTCTTTATTTACATTTCAAATGCTATCCCGAAAGTTCCCTATACCCCACGCCACCCCTGCTCCCCTACCCACCCACTTCCACTACTTGGCCCTGGCCTTCCCCTGTGCTGGGTCATATAAAGTTTACAAGACCAAGGAACTTCTCTTCCCAATGATGGCCGATTAGGCCATCTTCTGCTACATATGCAGCTAGAGACACGAGCTCAGGGGCTACTGGTTAGTTCATATTGTTGTTGCACCTACAGGGTTGCAGCCCCCTACAAAACCTTGGGTACTTTCTCTAGCTCCTCCATTGGGGGCCCTGTGTTCCATCCAATAGCTGGCTGTGAGCATCTGTCTG
>NC_034594.1:2302209-2303372 GCF_900095145.1 Mus pahari | reverse complement strand
TTCATACTTCTGTTAGTGTCCATGTGTCTCTGCTTATTTTCTGTTTCTAGGACCTGTCCATTGGTGAGAGTGGGGTGTTGAAATCTCCCACTACTATTGTGTGAGGTGCAATGTGTGCTTTGAGCTTTACTAATATTTCTTTAATGAATGTGGCTGCTCTTGTATTTGGAGCAGGGGGTCTGTCTTCTCAATGATGTCCTAATAGACCATCTTCTGGTACATATGCAGCTAGAGACATGAGCTTTGGGGGTACTTGTTGGTTCATATTATTGTTCCACCTTTAGGGTTGCAGACCCCTTCAGTTCCTTGGGTACTTTCTCTAGCTCCTCCATTGGGGGCCCTGATTGTGAGCATCCACTTCTGTGTTTGCCAGGCACTGGCATAGCCTCACAAGAGCTCACTATATCAGGGTCCCTTCAGCAAAATCTTGCTGGTATATGCAATAGTGTCTGGATTTGGTGGCTGATTATATGATGGATCCCCAGGTGTGGTAGTCTCTGGATAGTCCATCCTTTTGTCTTAGCTCCACACTTTGTCTCTGTAACTCCTTTCAGGGGTATTTTGTTCCCTATTCTAAGAAGGAATGAAGTATCCACCCATTGGTCTTCCTTCTTCTTGGTTTTCTTGTGTTTTGCAAATTGTATCATGGGTATTCTAAATTTCTGGACTAATATCCATTATCAGTGAGTACATATCTAGTATTTTTACCAACCAAAATCTGAAAGGGGACAATATCCAATATATACAAAGAGCTCAAGAAGCTGGACTTCAGAAATTCAAATAACCCCATAAAAATGGGGTTCAGAGCTAAACAAAGAATTCTCAACAGAGGAATACCGAATGGTGGAGAAACACCTGAAAAAATGTTCAACATCCTTAATCATCAGGGAAATGCAAATCAAAACAACCTTGAGATTCCATCTCAAACCAGTCAGAATGGTTAAGATAAAAAATTCAGGTGACAGCAGATGCTAGAAAGGATAGGAAGAAAGAGGAACACTCCTCCATTGCTGGTGGGATTGGAAGCTTGTACAACCACTTTGGAAATCAGTCTGGTGGTTCCTCAGAAAATTGGACATAGTACTATTGGAATATCCAGCAATACCTCTCCTGGGCATATACCCAGAAGATGTTCCAACTTGTAATAAGGACACATGCTCCAC
>NC_034594.1:2277114-2301940 GCF_900095145.1 Mus pahari | reverse complement strand
TGTGGTACATTTACACAATGGAGTACTACTCAGCTATTAAAAACAATGAATTTATGAAATTCTTAGGCAAGTGGATGTATCTGGAGGATATCATCCTTAGTGAGGTAACACAATCACAAAAGTAGTCACTAGATATGCCCTCACTGATAAGTGGGCATCTCTTTCTTTAGGTTAAGGTAATTTTCTTTTATAATTTTATTGAAGATATTTACTGGATCTTTACATTGATAATCTTTATTCTTGTGTATACTTATTATCCTTAGGTTTGGTCTTCTCATTGTATCCTGAATTTCCTGGATGTTTTGCATTAGGATCTTTTTGCATTTTGCATTTTCTTTGATTGTTGTGTCCATGTTCTCTATGGAATCTTCTGCACCTGAGATTCTCTCTTCCATCTCTTGTATTCTTTTGCTGATGCTCACATCTATGGTTCCTGATTTCTTTCGTAGGATTTCTTGTTCCAGAGTTGTCTCCCTTTGTGTTTTCTTAATTGTTTCTACTTCCATTTTTAGATCTTGGATGGTTTTGTTCAATTCCATCACCTCTTTGGTTGTGTTTTCCTTTAATTCTTTAAAGGATTTTTGTGTTGCCTCTTTAAGGACTTCTACCTGTTTAGCAGTGTTTTCCTGTAATTCTTTGAGGGATTTTTTGATTCCTCTTTAAGGACTTCTACAAGTTTCGCAGTGTTCTCCTGTATTTCTTTAAATGAGTTATCAATGCCCTTCTTAAAATCCTCTACCAGCATCTTGAGATATGACTTTAAATCTGAATCTTGTGTTTTGGGTGTGTTGGGGTATCCAGGACTTGCTGTGGCGGCGTACTGGGTTCTGATGATGCCAAGTGGTCTTGGTTTCTGTTAGTAAGATTCTTACGTTTGCCTTTTGCCATCTGGAAATCTCTGGTGTTAGATTTTCTAGCTGTCTCTGGCTGGAGTTTGTTCCTCGTGTGATTCTGTTAGCCTCTGTCAGCACTCCTGGGAGTTCAACTCTCTCCTGAGTCCCAGTGGTTAGAGCTCTCTCTGCAGGCAAACTCTCCTTTTGCAGGGAAGGTGCCCAGAGGTCTTGGTCTCAGCTCTGCCACCTGGCTGAGGATGAAGGCCGGAAGAGACCCTCTCCAAGAAGCTTTCTTGCTTCTGTGGCCCGAACCCTCTCCTGCTTGAACTGGTCTCTGAGAGACCTGACATACAAGATGTTGCTCTCACCTGAGACCCAGGGTCAGGGCCCTCTCTGGAGGCTGACTCTCCTCATTGATCCTAAGATCCTGGGTGTGCTAAGGTGCATGCAGTGTGGAGAGTCCTCTGGGGACCGTGATACCGTTCACCAAGTTTGCCCCCAAGGTGGCATGGGGCTGTCACAGACCGGAACAAACCCCAGACGCTGGTCTGGTGGGTTTCCAGTGTCCCTGTTCCTGTATGCACAGGCCACTCCCATCTGTTTGGGAACAGATGTTGCATTCTACTCACCAGTGATCCCAAGATCCTGGGTGTGCTAGGGCATCTGTGGCGTGGAAAGTCCTCAGGGGACTGTGGGACCACCAGCCATGTTTGTGCCCAAGGTGGCATGTGGCTCTCCAGCCAGCTTTCAAACTCATCATCTCCAGGCCTGAACCCCTAACCTTCAGTTCTAAAACCATTTCCAGCCTTCCTAACCTTGCTGGTGACAACCTGGTCACTGTTATTCCATCCAAAGGCTCCTGGCCTTCACTTTCACCCCAAGTCACTGTGAGGCCGTGTGGCTCCCCTCAAAACAAATCCCACCTCTCATTCTCTACACTCTCCCTCCTTTATCTCCATGCATCTGACTCTGTGCTCTTCCAGCTAAATTTCAAGGGGTCAGCTCAAAGGATCATTGAGAAACGTGTGAAAAATTCTACTCATACTCTGTGCCTCGCAGCATGGTCCTTTATGCAGAACAAAAGTTATGGTCTTTGTGATGCCTCCTGTGGTCCTGCATGGTCTCCACCTTCCTCTGTCTCTGAGTGTGCCACTATGTTTTATTTTATTTTATTTTTTATATTATAATATAATTACAACATTTCCCCCTCTGCTTTGCTCCCTCTAAATCCCCATATAACCCGCCTTGCTCTCCTTCAAATACATGACCTCTTTTTTCACTAATTGTTTCTGTACACACACACACACACACACACACACACACACACACACACACACACACACACACACAGTCCTAAATAGTACCTGTTGAGGCCACATAACAGTACTTGAGTATGTCTTTCTTCCTCTACCTACACTCCTCAGTACACTTGACTGGCCTCCTTAGTTTTTGTTGTTGTTGCTGCTGATTGCTTCGTTTCTTTTTGGTTTTCATGGCAACATTTTTTCCCCTGCTTGAAATGTTCCCCACAGATATTCATATATCAGACACTTTTACTTCCTTTCAAATTTGTTTGCTTGTCACTACCATGTGAGGCCTTCTGAGAATATTATTAAAATTGTCACCAATATTCACCGACAGCATTATAATCCATTGGAGCAGCCTTAAGGTTAGTCCCTAGTGATCATTACCCCTCATTAGTCAAAGTGTGTGTGGCCCTTTTACTGCATAGAACTGGTTTCCAACGATTTGAATACAGTGTGGTTGCCACTTCTGTAATTAGGTTAAATAAGAATTTAATGTCTGTCTTGTAGCAGTCTCTTTTGGCTTTTCAGTCTTCGTACTTTGATGAAACTGGTATCCACGTGGGGGGAATCTATGTTTCAAGGGAACAGGGACCTTTGACAACAACATGGTGGTAACCAAGTTTTCCCATTCTACCAAACTGCAAGAAATTGCGTACTGTCAACAGTAGCTGAGAGAATTCACTCATGAGTTCTCCAGGAGTAACTTTTAGGTTGAGACCACAAATGAGCAACTTGTAACACCGTGAATAACAACGGAAGCAGCTAAGAAGTGAAGAATCCAGTCAGGTTGTGCCAGAGTTATTGATCCACTGAAACCAAATTTAAAAAAACATCGGGAAATTTTGTTATTTGTAGGTAACCGCAATCTCCTCTGTATCTTTAATTAAGAGATTATACACTCTAAAGGGAGGGGAGCAGAGCTCTTGTCTTATTACAAATATCCTGGTTATCCTGAGAAGTGCAGGGAACCTCGTAGTTACTTATATTTGTGGGTGAATGAGTCATGTACTTAAGGACTGATACCCTCTTTATCTAACAGTATTCTAGCTATTAAAATACAGTAACACACTATAGTCCAATACAACAATATTCTTCTCCATCTTTTTTATAAGGAACATTGGTAATTTGTAAATGATTATCTAAAGGCAAGTGTGATAACTCCATAACACTGTCCTGCTATTTACAGTTGTGTCAGGTCCCTTCGTGTTCATCAATAGACACTTAATATTTACTTTCCAAATTAGATGTAGGGAAGTTCAAACCATTAAAAGATGTTTTCATATTAATATTTGTGTTTACTCGCCGTGACTCAGGTTATCAACTATACCTTATTCGATGACAGGGAACAAGAGAGGTGAGATCACTAATTAAAATTGTGCTGATTCCTTGACTTTCCATCCATCTTTATATCTAAATTCAGAGCAGCTAGCTCTTGGACTGAAGTCCCAGCTTAGGGCTAGATTTTGGAGTAGCATAAATCCTTCCATTCAGGGAGCTCTCTGTGGCTTCATGGAATCTTCTATGAAGCAGGTATGTCAGCTACAGAATTTCAAGCTGTCCATCTCTTTGGCATCTGACATGGGTTTCTGTCGTTGTTAGTGGTGGTCGTGTCATGGTCTCTTTTCTTACTTTAGAAAATACATTACTTGAATGAACTGGAAGGAATTATAGATTTAAACTTATCTGTATAAAGTGGAATACACAGAGCTCCAAATGGAGAGGCAGAAAAGGCTGATGACTATGTGGTAGTGAGAGGTGAATTTAAGTTATGTATGATGGGAGCCAGGGGCATGAGGAGTGGTTTCCCAATAACTTTTTATATTCTCATGCCTCTTAGAACACATTTGCTCACTCCATTTCTCAGATATCTAGCCTAAACACTGTAAGAAACCCTTGCTTGGGGTTAGGCTGGGCAGAGAACAGTTGAGGAATCTGGGGGCTATTTTTGTGGCACCCTCGCTGACTTCCCTCATATTAAAAACAAAGTAATGTTCTAACTTCAGAGGCTAGGCTCCATTACATGTAGCTGCTGTTCCCATGCATATAAACCAAGTTCCTTCTAGTGAGAACAGCCCTGAGGTACAAAGGCCCTAAGGTACAAAGGCAGCAGGCAAAATAGAACCAAACTGTGTCGAGAATCTAGGGAACAGGGGGACAGTCTGCTATATTGTTCAACTAAAAACACTTTATTATATATGGCATTAGATTAGATCTATTATCCCAATTATTCTTCTTATTAGTAATTGAGTGAGAGTTTCCAGTATTACTAATCCCACCCAGGAATCTTTCTATATAAGAATAAATGTTTATATAGTACACACACACACACACACACACACACACACACACACACACACATTTGTATATAATGATTTGGCCATAGAGTAAAAGTGGTTTGGCAGCCATTGCCCACTCAGTAGAACCCATGTCAGTAGGATGTGAGATGCCATTGGCAGCTGGTGTGTTTATCTGTGATGATATGAACGCCTTCCTGAGGACTCCTTCGAAACGTTGAGTTATGTAGGAGGCATTGTCAGGAGCTAAAGTTCTGCTGAGTGTGTAGTTAGGAGCAAGTGTTAGTAATACAGGGTAATAAGACCACATTTGCTGCTGCATTCCAATGCCTGGAGGCCCTGTAGAAACTCAGGTTACATATTAAAACCTTAGTTCTTTGTGAGCGACAACTGGTGAAATGCTTTCTTTGTCCTGTCAGCTGTCTTTAGACTTGCCCCCTAGCTTCCCCTCCACAGAAGCCATGGGCTATGATTCCTATCTTGGCCATGGCTCTGGCTGAACCAAGTATTTTTTTTAAGTTGAAAGTAGATTTTTTTTTATCATATAATAATACCCTGATTATGGCTTCCCCTCCCTCTACTCCCCGTTCCTACCCATTTTTCCTTGTTTCCTGATCCACTCCCTCTCTGTCTCTAATTAGAAAAGAACAGGCTGCTAAGATATAATAGTAAAATATAAAAAAAATGGTATAATAAGATCAAACAAAAACCATTACATCAAAAATTGGCAAGACAAACCAACAGAAGGGAAAGAGCCCAAGAAAAGGCACAAGAATCAGAGACCCACTTGTTCACACAGTCAGGAATTCCATAAAAACAGTAAACTGGAAGCCATAATAGACAATCAGAGGGCATGGTGCCGACTGGAGCAACCCTGTGCACGCTGCCTCAGAGTCTGCAAGTCCCTATGAGCTTTGCTCAGGTTGATTTAGAAGGCCTTGTTTTCTTGGTGTCCTTTATTTCCTCTGACCCTTACACCATTTCTATCTCCTCTTCTTCTGGGGTGAACCAAGTCTGTTTAATCTTTGATTTGCTTCCCCCTCCCAAAGCAACAACCAAGCCTGTCTATTCTAAAGAGCTTCTGATGGAATAGTTGGAACAGACTCCCCAGTCCACTTCTGGCTAATCCTGAGACGGGGCATGTTGGTCTTCACAATTGTGGAAGGAAAGTGGTGAGTGCAGGCAGCCCAGCCCCCTACACCAGCAGCAAGTGGCTCTCCCTTCAGCCTGTCTCCCCAGCTTGGCCCTGACCTTTAAGAGCAAGACTGGAAAACTTTCTAGTTAATGTTTAAAACAAAAACCTGTTAATGGAGAGAAATTTCCTGCAAAGCACAGAAGGCCTTTATGCTGTGATCTGTCCTGTGTTTCTCTTGGCAGAATATATCAGATGGGTTATCTCCAACATCCCAGTTTTCTCTGTGAGAGGGAGTTTCACTTCCAGCTTCAGGAAAGAATGTCATCAACATTTATGTCTTGAAAGAAAGTGTTCAGAGAAGAACTGGGTACATAAAGCTAGGGAACCCAGACACTGGTGTGGGTCATAGGTTTTTTGAACATGAACCTGCTACAAGACTGGCCTTGAAGTGGATCCTCAGAACATGTGGATGTTCACAATGGACCCCATCACTGTGGTTTGGAGGCAGGCTCCCTGTCTGACCTTTTGTGATAAGGCAATTATTAACTAGTAGGAACCTCACTGTGGGACTGTTTTGGAATTTTGGTTAAGTGTGAAATTAACAAGAGCACCAAAAGAACAAAGTGAACATTAGTTTTCCTGCCTGTGTTCTGTAGGAGAAGCAGTGAGGAGGGCTTGGGAATGGAGGAAAATGTCTAAGGGATGCCCCCTCATAGCACAGAGTATCCTAGCTGAGCCTTGGAGTGCAATTTCCTTTTCCCAGTCTGCTAGGTGTCTGGAAGGAATCTCTTGCAGGCCAATAAACAACAGCACACAGCAAGGCGTCACCCTATACGTGGACAAGTGAATGGTACTAGAGGGATGTTACCTACAGGTTATGTTCTTTTACAGACCCTGGAGAGTAACTGCCTAAGATCTAATTGTGTCTCAAAGATAATGGAAAACATAGACTATATTCTGTTACTGATGTAGCATATGTGATTAGAGGAGTGGTTGTTTATTGGATGCCTCTGCTGTCATGACACATGCCTAGCTCTGAGAAGCCTGGGTGCTCTGGGCAGTGGTCACATAGCCAATAGACTTTAGTCTCTTCCTCAATGACATTTAACTTTATAAAACAAAAGGATGTTGCCTTGGTATTCAATTTATCCCCATTCTCCGTTACTGCCTCTTGTCTTGGTCTGTCTCTTCCCATTATAACTGGAGAATTTCACAGTAAAAAGACATCAACTAAATTCTAGAAGCTCCATTTCCAATCGATATTACTTCTTCCTGCCTTAGGATAGCTCTTCCTATTCCATACATGCATTCCTCCCAACATATATCACCTTCACAGTTCTAAATGAAGAGAATAAGACATTACTTTATCATCTATCTGGATTTTTGTTACTAGACACATGAATAGCCCTGCATGAGAACTTTCCTATGTCTTCCACATTCAATTTTGAGGCTTTAGGGAGCATAGATGCCACTTGTAGGTGTTTTATGGGTTAAAAGATGTGATGATGCTTCATTCCACAGGGAACAATAATTGGGCCAGCTTGGATGAGACTGATGTGTAAGTCTCAGGATGGTATAGAATTGAGGAACAGGGAAAAAACAAGACAAGGCTCCTTTGTTACTCTTTCATTTGACACAAGTTCATTGGACCCACATCTGGCCTAGACTCAGTTGCTAGAAGGTGGAGATATAGAAGTAACTCAAAGACCAGATTTCCATCTTCTGGAAGTTCACGGTTTCCAGATAACTTAAGACAGGTCTGCCTTGTGCCAGGGGAACACTGGAGAGGACTCACACTAGCCAGGAGGCCCATGGCAACCTGTGAATTCTTCCAAAAGAATCTCCCAATAGAAAGCTGGGTGTGAAATTATCCGGATGTAATCAAGATCCTGTAAACTTCTGTGGAGAATTGACCTGAGCCCAGGAAAAGAATTAAGAATGAAATCTAGTGAAATTTCAACTCTAATACAACAATCAGAATACACTTTGAAAAAGCTCACATTTAGTGTTACAGCCTTTAAATTAAATAAAGGAGAGGGAAAAGTTCTTTTGTATTGAAGGAAAATATAAGGAGTACCTTGAAAGACAAAGTATAAGTTGGGAGAGAAGTTTTAGCTGAGTGCCTGCTGACCAAGAGTAATTATCTATGATATAGTTATATGGAATGGTCCTTCAGCCTGATAAGTTATTAAATGAAATTAAAATAATCTTAGTTGCCTTCCAGAACTTGACAACTTGACAGTAATACCTTATTGTTAAGACACAACATACAAATTCCACCAGAAAACTCCTAAACCTCATAAACAGCTTCAGTGCAGTAGCTGGATATACAATTAACTCAAACAAATCAGTGGCCTTCCTCTACACAAAGGATAAACAGACTGAGAAAGAAATTAGGGAAACAACACTCTTCACAATAGTCACAAATGATATAAAATACCTTGGTGTGACTCTAACTAAGGAAGTGAAAGATCTGTATGATAAGAACTTCAAGTCTCTGAAGAAAGAAATTGAAGAAGATCTCAGAAGATGCAAAGATCTCCCATGCTCATGGATTGGCAGGATTAATATAGTCAAAATGGCTATTCTGCCAAATGCAATCTACAGATTCAATGCAATCCCCATCAAAATTCCAACTCAATTCTTCACTGAGTTAGAAGGGGCAATTTGCAAATTCATCTGGAATAACAAAAAACCTAGGATAGCAAAAGCCATATGTAACAGAGGATGGTCTAGTTGGCCATCAATGGGAGGCGAGGTCCCATTGTGAAGATTCTATGCCCCAGTATAGTGGAATGCCACTGCCAGGAAGTGGGAATGGGTGGGTTAGGGAGCAGGGGGAGGAAGGAGGGGATAGAGGATTTTTTGAGAGGAAGCTAGAAAAGGGGATAGCATTTGAAATGTAAATGAAGAAAATATCTAATAAATAAATAAATAAATAAATAAATAAATAAATAAATAAATAAGTAAATAACCCTCTCTCCCAGAAGATATTAATTGCCAATAGTTCCTTAGGTGGGGGTGGAGCTTTGTGCTCACTTCTTCTCTTTCTTTCATGTGTTTTTTGCATGCCATCTTTATTACCTGAATGCACACATGCAACAGCTATGGTGGTCCAGAAAAATTGCTTTCCTGTAGACATCCACTGCCTCTTGCTCTGTCTTAGTTAGGGTTTTACTGCTCTGAACAGACACTATGACCAAGGCAACTCTTATGAGGACAACATATAATTGGGGCTGGCTTATAGGTTCAGAGGTTCAGTCCAGTATAATCAAGGCAGGAACACGGCAGCATCTAGGCAGGCATGGTGCAGCAGGAATTGAGAATTCTACATCTTCGTCTGACTGCTATTAGCAGCATACTGGCTTTTAGGCAGCGAGGATGAGGGTCTTAAAGGTCACAGCCACAGTGGCATACCTACTTCAACAGAGCCACACCTTCTAATAGTGCACTCCCTGGGCTGAGCATATACAAAACATCACAGGCTCTTTTAATCTTTCTCTCCCACTCTTCCACAATGATCCCTGAGCCTTGGAAGGAAGAAAGAGGTATGGTATAGATGTCTTTCTGAGCATTCTGCAATCTCTTATTCCCTACCTACTGCAAAAAGAAATTTCTCTGATGAGAATTTAAAGGTACATTAATCTATGGTGTGATGATAAGTCAGTAGGAGTTGGTTTACTATGTCCATTTAGCAGAGTAATAGTATTAGGTTCTTCCCTAGTAACTGATCTTTCCAGAGACAGGATTTTGGTCTCAATATTGGTACCAGGTGTGAATTTCAACTTACAGAGAACTTAAATACAATCATAAAGAAGTTGGTTTTTCCCATGATGTTCATGCCACTACTACAGAAATCCTTTGTTTCCTATGGGGAATTCTCTGTTACTATAGTTTGCAGACCAGCTAGGTACGATTAGTGATTATTTTTTTGCCACCAGTAGCATGCATAGTACCATCCAGTAAAATGAAAGCTTACCACTAGGAATAAAGCCCTCAGCTTAGTACCAGCTTGATTTCTCTGTGTTCAATCCCCCAAGTATGTTGTCTTTTTTAATATATATATAATTTTTATTAGATATTTTCTTAATTTACATTTGAAATGCTATCCTGAAAGTCCCCTATACTCTCCCCCCGCCCTGCTCCCCTACTCATGCACTCCCACTTCTTGGCTTTGGCATTCCCCTGTACTGGGTCATATAAAGTTTGTAAGATCAAGGGGCCTCTCTTCCCAATGATGGCCAAATAGGCCATCTTCTGCTACATATGCAGCTAGAGACACAAGCTCTGTGTGTACTGGTTAGTTGATATTGTTGTTCCACTTATAGGGTTGCAGATCCCTTCAGTTCCTTGGGTACTTTCTCTAGCTCCTTCATTGGGGACCCTGGGCTCCACCAAATAGATGACTGTGAGCATCCACTTCTGTATTTGCCAGGCACTGGCATAGCCTCACAGGAGACAGCTATATCAGGGTCCTGCCAGCAGACTCTTTTTGGCATCTGCCTAGTGACTGTGTTTGGTGGTTGTTTATGGGATGGATCCCCAAGTGGGGCAGTCTCTGGATGGTCCTTCCTTCAGGCTCCGCTCTGAACTTTGTCTCTGTAAATCCTTCCATGGGTATTTTGTTCCCCCTTCTAAGAAGGATTGAAGTATCCACACTTTGGTCTTGAGTTTAATGTGTTTTGAAAATTGTATATTGGGTTTTCTGAGTTTCTTATCAGTGAGTGCATATCATGTGTGTTCTTTTGTGATTGGGTTATGTCACTCAAGATGATATCCTCCAGATACATCCATTTGCCTAAGTATTTCATAAATTCATTGTTTTTAATAGCTGAGTAGTACTCTATTGTGTAAATGTACCACATTTTCTGTATCCATTCCACTGTTGAGGGCTCTTTCCAGTTTCTGGCTATTATAAATAAGGTTGCTATTAACATAGTGGAGCATGTGTTCTTATTACAAGTTGGAATATCTTCTGGGTATATGTCTAGGAGTGGTATTGCTGGATCTTCCAGTAGTACTATGCCCAATTTTCTGAGGAACTGCCAGACTGATTTCCAGAGTGGTTGTACCAGTTTGCAATCCCACCAGCAATGGAGGAGTGTTCCTCTTTCTCCCTATCCTTTCCAGCATCTGCTGTCACCTTGATCTTAGCCATTCTGGCTGGTGTGAGGTGGAATCTCAGGGTTGTTTTGATTTGCATTTCCCTGATGATTAAGGATGTTGAACATTTTTTCAGGTGTTTCTCAGCCAGCCCTTCAGTATTCCTCAGTAGAGAATTCCTTGTTTAGCTCTGTACACCATTTTTTAATAGGGTTATTTGGTTTTCTGGAGTTCAACTTCTTGAGTTCTTTATATATATTGGATATTAGTCCCCTATCAGATTTAGGATTGCTAAAGATCTTTTCCCAATCTGTTGGTGGCCTTTTTATCTTATTGGAAATGTCATTTGCCTTACAGAAGCTTTGCAATTTTATGAGGTAAGAGGCTTATTTTTTAAGTGTATGTCCCCTGTGGGTTGACCAAGATCCAGTAGAAGGCCACATATTTAAGATCATATGGGCAGTAAAATTTGGACTTGATGTGTTAGATGACAGAGGACACAGAGTTGAGCGAGTTATGAATAGAGGGTGAATATGATAAAAATACATTATATCCAATTCTCAAAGAACTATTTTAAAAATCAACATTTAAAACAGCAAAAGATTCTCAGCCTCATTCATAAATAGAGAAACTTAATTTTGACAAATCAGATAGCATTGCCTACTGCAACCTCGTAAAGCGGGAAAAAGTTATATTAGTAGTACAGAGAATAAGAAGTCAAAGTGCTCAGACATTAGTGGTAGTATGAATGAAATATCCCCTAGTGTTTACCACCAGCTCTCTAATAAGTGTTTTTGTAAAACCAAGTGTTCAACCCTACATAGGACATCTATATTAATCTTATCACTACCGAGGCTCAGAGAACATCCAGGTAGGATTTAAGAACTGGAAGGTGGAGAGCGTTGCTTTGAAACAGAGTTCTGGACATGGCATGGCTATCTTAGTTATGAACTTACAGCAGCTGTGGTTATGTGAACAAGACCTGAACAAGAGCAGGTCAGCCAGAATCCCTGTATGGGAGGGGTAGATGGTGCTCAGGCCCCACCCCATCCTGAGGAGACATTTTGCAGTGAATAATTGCTAGTGGGAGGGAGCATCATTTTAAGGATGTGGCACCTAGTAGGTTTTCCACGCTTAGTAGATGGTGTCATATACATGGACCTATAGGTAGCACTAACTAGGCTTAGTGGATTATTAAACAACAAAAATAGCATGAAGTTGAGAGAGGGGTGTACTGGGAGGAATATGGGAGGAGGAAATGGGATAAATATGATGCTATTTTATTGTATGAAATTCTCAAAGATAAGAAAAAATTAAAAGCATATTCTCCAAGAGTAGATATAGCTCACAAGCATAGTGGTTGCCTAACACAGACAAGCTATCTTTTCAAGCTTCAGTATTGAATTAAAAATATTCTTTGGGGCCTTGTGTGGTAGCACATGACTGTAATCCTAGGATTTAGGAGGAAGAGACAGGAAGATTTCTGTAAGTTCAAGGCTAGCCTGGTCTACATAGCAGGTTTCAGGCTAGGCTAACATGATACACCACTTTCCTCTACATACACTGTGGTTCGAATAGTAATGGCCCCCATAGATTCATGTGTTTGAATGTTTGGCCCATGGAGAGTGGCACTATTAGGAGGCCTTGTTGGAATAGGTGTGGCCTTGTTGGAAGAAGTGTGTTGCTGGGAAGGGATGGGCTCTGAGATCTCATATGCTGAAAATTTGCCCAGTGTGACAGTCTCCTGTTGCCTGCAGATCAATATGTAGAAAGAACTCTTAGCTCTTTCTCCAGCACCATGCCTGCCTGCATGCCACCGTGCTTCTCTCTATGATGATAATGTACGAAACCTCTGAATCTGTAAAGCAGACTCAGCTAAATGTTTTCCTTTTTAAGAGTTGCCGTGGTCATGGTGTCTCCTTACAGCAATAGAAACCCTAACACACACACACACACACACACACACACACACACACTTTGACCCAGGAATACAGCCTGTAGAAACTTTAAGGGGGGGGGGACACCAGGCACATTCACAGGATGCTATTGGCTTGGGGTAAAGATGTCCTTAGAGAAGGTAACATTCAGGTTGGAATTTGAGAGATAATCAAGAATTACTGCAGAAAACATGGAAGAATATGTACTTCAAATAAAGGAAGCTACATGAACAAAGCCCCTAAGCAGGAAACAAAGGCATATTGGGGAGAAATAAAAGCCAGCTTAGTCACAAATTATTTTTGTTGAGATAGATAAACAAGAAATAGATTTATCTCTTGCCCAAAACAACTGAAAAATGCAGAGAACAGGGCAAAATTTAGTTTCTGAGTCACCAGACATCAGTCAATATGTAGTGGTCCCCAAGAGTCAAACCACAGGCAGGGTTCTTGGATATTTGTACCTTACTGCTTTGATACAGTCTCCAGGCTTGGTGTGTGTGTGTAGAGAGAGAGGGAAGTAGGGGTGGGGGTAGAGGTAGGGGTATGGGTGGAGGTAGGGAACAAATAGAGTCTACTAGACACCCTACATTGAGGGGGACAGACCTAAGAGTTTTGGGTGATTAAAATATTTTTCTGCAAATTATAAGTTCCATGACACTACTGAGAGAAACTATAGATTCAAGAGTGGAGAACTATACCCTGCTTGCGATTTGAAAGAGTTATAAGCTATTATACTTTGCCAAATTGATGCCTTCGTATCTCTACATGCTCTCTCACATGTCTGAGTTCACACACACACACACACACACACACACACACACAAGTAAAATGTAACTTAAATAGTTAAATAGAAGGACAAAAGAATGAAATAGAGAGTATAGAAATAAACCTACACAGAGATAAAATTACTGTCTCTTTTTTAAATTTAACAAAGATGGAAAGCAGATTTGGTGGGCAAGGGATAGTTTTTCAGCAAATGGTATCAGAATAATGGATATTCAAACACCTTAAAGGATACCTTTGATCCAAAAACCTAACCATACAAATGTGTAATCTTTTGTATATTTACATTAGTGCTACCATGGCAGTCATTTCATGTGTTTGGTTGGGACATGTTGTGATGAGATCCAGGAGGCTCTGAGACAGGTACTAGATTAAGGTCAAGATTTAAGCATCGGTGACACCTGTTCTTTTCTGAAGGCTGGTTTCCTTTCTCATTTGTACCATGCAATGAGCCAATGATAGTGCTTTAAGTGAATTAAGTTCATTTTACTAGTTTAATTTTGGCCAATTTGCAGAATGTTGGAGTAAATCCTATTTTGCTGTTTGGGTAGAGTAGTGAGGGCAGCATCAGCCCTGAGATATCCACTCTGACAACTGCTTGGGCATGAGTTCAAGCCAATAAGAAGTCTTTATTAGCCAGCTCACAAATACAGTGTGTATTCAGGTCCAGAGAGCAGTCCTGGGCATTTCTCAGGGTGGGCTTTTAAGCACAAAAACCACAACCTGGGTTGACGCACCTTAGTTAGCAAGAACAGTTATCCAGAGGCAGAAATATAGGAGCTAACCAGGAAGGTTAGTACATTCATACACTTGCCCAGACTTTGATAGATTAGATCCTTGCTCTGGTATTCCAAGGCATCATGGCATCGATTGTGCTAAGGTCTTTGGGACCTACTAAGGTCCAGGGGCTTGTTATACTGTAAGGTCATCCTATGTTGCAGAACATCTCCTATCCCCATGATAGAAGTGGCTTTTACATACCTGCTAAATGCTGACATTGTAGAGCAGTTAGCCATAGCTTGGTGTGTTTAACCTTGATGCTGTCACCAACACATCCTCTGTGATATGCATGGATAGTTCTTTCTTACTTGCTCCATTGCATTTGATCTGACCTAGTCACACTTTATTGTCCAGTCCCCTGGTAACATGACAATTTTCTTTCACAGCTGGAGGCACAATCTTTGACTGTCTACAGGACAGTCAACTGGAAGGCAGCTCTGGGGATTTGGAATTAATCGGTGCAAAGTCTGAACAAGGCACTGGGACTCTGCTTCTACTTGAGAATGTGTCACTCTTATGGAACTTTCCCATTACCATCTAAACATGGTCTGAGAGTGCCATTGAGATCACCACCAACCACCCTCCCACCTCCACCACCACCTGGCCATCTCCACCACCATGCCACCATAGCAAAAAGTCTAGAAAAAAATGTCTGTTAGTTCAGCAATTTTGTTCCAATCTCATATTCTTTCTCTCTTTGCGGTGGAATTGCTCCTGCAATTTCACTGGTGGCTTCCACAAAGACATGGTCACTGTTGCTGTATCAGGCCTGTGGTAGCATTTCAGCAGCACACAAATCTCTTGCTTTGTCTTCTTTGTTATGCTTTCTTGCCCATTTATCTCTTGCTTGGCCTGTAGATAATAAAGTACACCAATACCCTAGTCTGTTGGCTAGTTATGATTTCTCTCTAAGTGACCTTATGTTGTCCCAAGTCTTAAGATGCAGATGATCTTACATTAATTCCCACCTATATTTACCCTTGGTTTTTAAATTTCTTGATTGGGGTTTTTGCTTAGAAGTCTAAGAAGTAACCTCAAATTATCTTGACCAAACCATAGCTCTAATCTTACTTCCAATCTCTGGTCCTGCCTCTCCTCCACATTTCAGAAGGGGACATTCAGTGTCTCAGGACCCAAACCTAGTCTTATTTTGTCATGGATTTATCTTGTGGTAGTATTCCAATACAGTCTTTTAGCAATTTGTTCAAATTATACTGGGTTTTATTAGTATGTTCTTCCAATCTGAGCTACCAGTATTTCTTGTTTAATTTAACCTTGTTGGCTTCTGCTCAATCAATTTATACCTAATTAACCATACACTATTAAAATCATAAATCATATTATTTTATGGCTTTGAATCCTTCCTCTAAATCTTCTAATCAAATCATTTTTTTCTTTTACTTAAAATAAAATCTAAAAGCTCATCATGACCCCTTCTGTAAGCTATGACAAGTTCCTCTCATGTCAGACCTTGTTGCTTCTCACAGTGTTCTTCATCCAAACTGGCTTCTCTTGTATTTCCTAGAGGCTGCAGCTCCTATCTGCTGTAGCCCACAGATTTTTCATACAGCCAACCTCTACCTGATATTTTTGTCTCTAAACATACTATTGTTTCTGAATGTCTGAAGATGCAAGTAGCTGTATTTACATAGCACTTCATAGGGTCTTACTTTTATTATGTTTTCATAAATGGAGATCAGCTCATTTGCTTATTACTCTGCATTGACCATCTTCCAGTAGCATGCAACTTTTGCAGGTGCACAGACATCATGCAATACTTGACTCTCAGTGCCCACAGCCATTCCCCAGAACACCCCACATGATTGTCCTTAAGTTACCCCTCTCCTTATGAATCCCCACTTTCTTCTATTTCATGTTGAATAACATCTTGTCTTGTTCCTTTTTATTATCCAATATGAACTCTATATGAGCTGCACCTTCTACCCTATGCCTCTTCCTCCCTTCCACCATCTCTAAGCTCATTTTCTCTTCTGGTCCCACTGGTCTGCTCACTAAATGTTGACCATGTTGAACAACATCCTTCTTGGGGCTATGTGCTTTCTTCTGCCAAGAGCCTTTTCTTACTTGAGGCATATGGGCTTTCTCCTTCATCCTTGCATGCCTCTGCCTCAGAGACCTTCTGTTAGTCTCACTGTTTTCTTCTCTCCATATTGTTCTCCTTATCAAAGTCTAAACTGTTGTAATTTTACTTCTCTTGTATGTTTTCTGTCTCTACCACTAGTCTGTAACTTCCTTGGAGGTTGTGATTTCCATCCATTCTATTCCTTGTTGAATTTTAGAGCTCGAACAACACTTGGGGCACATGTTCGGTAGATTTTTGTTGGATGACTGAGATGTTAGAACCATTACAAATTCTTTATTAGAAACCATCCAATCATTTTAAGGAGAAAAGTATCAATTGACTTAGACTTTTTGATTGATTTGGGAAACAAACCAATTTAGATTGGAAAAATAGATTGGAAGAGGGAGAGGGAACATGAGCTGACAATCTAGGTGGATCTCATAGGAGTTTGGGGACATGAATCACTTGCCAAGGGGTATGGCATTGGGGAAGTTAAAGGGCAATAGATATGAAAGAGTTAAGAGACTGAATCTGTACGCCTCAGTGACTGATTAGATGTAGAAAGCTCAATGGTCAAGGACTGAGTCTAAGGTTTCTAGTGTGGGCTTCCATGGGAATGACTGGGCTATTCTTGGAGACAGAGAACACTGAAGGAGTAAGAGATTGAAGGCTGAAGATCAAGGGCTCATAGTCTTTGGGCTTGCTGAGTTTCAGGTATCTGAGAGCCAGCTGAGTGGAAATACTGTGCCGGCAGTTGGTCATCCAGGTCAGGAGCTCAGAATATCTGAGTCATCGGCACATATATAGTACATGAAGCCATGGAAGTGGATGATAAACAAAAACCCATATTAGGTTGCACTTGTGAGACCCGGACTCATTAAATGCTCTTGGAGTTCCAGGGAGGCTGTTTCTCTCTCAGATGACTTGGCTTGTCTGTTATATTGAATGTCATGTCTCCAGTCTCTGCTTCTTGCTGAGTTTACCCGTGATCCTCCTCTATGACACTAGGTGTGATAGATCCATAGTCACCAGATCCACAAACATAGAGTCAGTCTATTCTGGAGAGAAAATATTTGGAGAAAAGTTAGGTCTCTACCAAAAGTGTACAAATCTTTTTAAAAAATTGACATTAGTCTCTAATTGATAGATCATATTTAAATGACATTTACACACATGCATCTATATCTGGATCTGTATCTAACTATATATAACATGGAGATGATTTAAAGTATTCTGGGGAATGTTCACAGGTTCATGAAGACACTATCATTCTATATAAAAGACTTAATGAAGCATGAAGACTTTGGTAATCTCAGGGGGTCCTGAGATATATTCTATTAGGACCCTGAGGAATGAGTACAGCTTCAGTCCAGTCTTTAAATTCAGTTCTGTTTTCAGGTTCCCTTTTCATATTACTCCAGAGTTTGCTCCATCAACCAACTAACTGGCTGTGAAGAAGGGTTGAGGGGATGGAGACAGGCACCCAACCAACTTATGATGAGAGCATTTTGCTTCTCTTGGGACCTCAGCATGTAAATGTATTCAGAACACGGTTATTCTGTGCTGCCGGGATCATGGTTGGATGACTCAAGACGTCAGGAGGATGGAATTCTCCAAAGATCTTAAATTGGAAGAGATCTTGGAATGAGTCCATGAGCACTTTGATATATTTGCTTTATCTGGAATCAGTTGTAGGAGAGTCTGTACATATTTTCATCCTTTTATATTTAAAGCGGTCCTAAAAACTGTGTACTTTCCATAAAATTTCAATATATAAATACATATATGGGAAAATATGACTACTCCTTTCCTCCACTGTTTCTTCTGGTAGAATTGGCTTGATTTCTTATTCAATTAAGCTTTATTTTAAATTTAAATTTGTTGGGTTCAGCAAGTCATTGTGATTCATTCTGGTCCCACTCAGGTTTCTGAGGAACAGCTGTTTGCCCGAATGAATATGTCCCTTATACTGGGGTCTTCTGTGTGGCTTCTCCTGGCAGCTTTGACTCAAGGGCACCTGAGACTACAGTCAGATCTTTTAATGCTTGGACAGGAGATGGCATGCACGGAGGACAGGCAGCTGTCTTCCCTTGGGAGGAGAGGGGGCAGGTGGAGCCACCAAATCCCTTGCAGATTTCCCCTTTCCTCAGCAGATACTGCCAATCAGGCTGAATAACACAGGCACATTTTTTCCACCATGAACAACTGTGCCTGGGACAGCAGGAGCTCGATCTGGGGCTCACATTTCAGGAATCTTATGTGGCTCTTCGGAAGCTGCACTGATGTCTGCCAAGTGTGTGGGGGATTAGAAAGCTCCTGCCAGAGATGAGGCTCATGAGGCACTGGATATAGAAGGGGACTTTGCGGGAGCTGAATGGTAGGGCGTATGTGCATCAGATACTGCAAGTGTTCATGGGAGTGAATTATCAGGACCATATGCGCACTTTCATTACTTTATTAAAATCAATGAAACAAAGAGTGATTTCAGAATGTTTGCTTTTGTTACTTTGTTAGGTGTGGCAGAAGTCGTTAAGGTTTCCTTCTGGCACCAGTTCTCCTCTATTTCTCTCAATCGTGCAGTACAGGATTGCCCTAACAGCATCTCAGTAAAAATGGCAAGTAAAGCCAAAGTCTAGCACATGAGTAGACCTTTTATTTGTTTCTCTATGGAATCTCTGGTTTTTTTTCTATTAGCTTATATGGATTCTGGGGATCTGAACTTGAGTCCTCATTGTGCCTGACCTCCTGAGCTCTTCCAATCTTGCCTTCCATTTTTACATCTACATTATTAAAGTTTCCTACTTGCTCTTGAAATAATGAGTCAGAGAAAGAAGCTGAAGTAAAAGGAGGCTATGGTTTGTAAGTACATGCATGCACAAGTTGTTTTTCTGTCTCTAGACTTTGTCTTTTTATCACTGAAATGAAGAGATTACAATAGGTGACTGATAGTTGATAAGAAGATAATCTGAAAATTCTCTGGTGTAAAATCTCATGCCCTTGGCCCAGGAGAACTTCTAGGATCAGACTAGTATGTCATCACTTTTCCACTTTTGATAATATTTGGCTCTGTTTTTTTCTAATCCATTTCCCTCTCTGCCATCCAATTGTTCTGATGATTCTTGCCCTCTGGAAGAGGATGCCCATTAAGGATGCTTGCTTGGTGATGGTGATTTTTCTCAGTGGATTCAGTTTCTCTCACAGGATGAAGAAACTCATAAGATGGGATCAGTCCACCTCTGTTTTACACCTTTCTGTAGAAAGGAGTTTAACAGAACCTTCTGACAAGCAGGATTCCTGTTTGTAGGAACCAGCAGTACTACTATTGCTTCTGAGGGTTTCGTGAAGTTCTTTCATTGGCTCTGTGATGCAAACATCTAAGATACAATCCCTGTGCTGGCAGACCATCTCGTTGGGTTCTTTGGAGATTAGAGAACACATCAAAGGATAAGAAACATGATGTGTGCATCAGTTATTTTTGTTCTTGTTGCTGTTGTTGTAATAAAATACCTAAAAAAGTACTTAAGGGAAGAAGGGTCTATTGTTGGTTGTAGTTTCAAGGCACAGTCCATTCTGGCCTGAAAGCCATTGCATGAAGAGTCTGAGGTGGCTGGTCATATTGCATCTGCAGTGAGGAAGCAGAAAGAGTCCAAGGCTGGGACCCAACCCACTTTTTTTCTGTTTATTCAGCCCAGGACCCCAGCCCATTTGGAATATTGCCTCCCACTTTCCAGATGGCCATTATCTCCTCAGTTAATATGTAATATCAACATGCATGTCTCCTAGGTGATTCTAAATCTAGACAAGTTGATAAAGAAGATTCACCATCACAACTAGGTAGCTAACTCTCCTAGAAGTGGCTTAACTCTGATAAACTATAGATTTTCATCCACTAGGGCTAGGGATGTAGTTAAGTGGTAGAGCACTTGCCTAGCATGTGAATCAGAATTTTCTAAGGAATTTACAAAGGAATCTACAAAAAGGTAATTCCAAACAAATGCATTAGTGTATGATAAAATTAATATTTGGAAAATACTTGTTTGAAGTGCTTGTGGTTTTTCTGTGGGTTATCTTTCTGAATTATTAAGTTTTACTTTATTCTTTTGAAAGCTACAGCAAATGAAAGAAGTTAATGTAATGCTACCATGTAAAGTTGATTGGTATAAAAATACTTTGGACAAGGTTGGGCCTTGTGGTTTTATACTTGTGTGTCTACCACTTCTGCGTTAGTATGTGCTTATAGGAGTCTGGTTCTATGTTCAAGATTGAGTATGGAAGCTTAGTGGATTTTCTATGTTACATTCACAGTTTCCTCCAACATTTCCTTCTTAAAACAGTCACCAAAGATGATACTGTTGTTGCACATGATATCACTTCAAACCCCTTGACACACATAGCATGTGCTGATATTTATAAGAAGAATAAAGGCAATACAGAAAACACTGCATGCTCTCACTGCACAGTGACTGTTATTACTGTGATACACTCTTGATCTGCACATGCACAGAATTCATATTTCTCTGCCTTCCACACTGAAATTAAATTAGTCTTGACATTTTGGGGGTATGTCAGATGATCCTTGGAATACATTGGGCCTAAATGGACAGTCTAGGATCACATGTCCATCCTAATATTTTTAAGAATCCCCTTTACTATCTAAGGTACCACAGTCACCGATTCTGTGGACGTTGGAGACTTCTTCAGATGGTAGTTATTATTCAGATTTCTATACTGTGCTTCATGTGTTTCATATCATTTTATTTTTTCTTTTATTGGCAATAGAGCTTTTGTGTAACATATCCTGACTATGCTTTCTTCTCCTCTATTTCTCTCAGCTCCTCTCTGCTTCACCTCCCATTCAGATCCACCAGCTTTCTGTCTCTCACTAGAAAATAAATAGGCTTTTAAGAGATGTTAACAATAAAATAAAATAAAACAAAACAAAACAAAGGCTAGAAAATTAGAGCAGGA
Organism: Mus pahari; assembly: GCF_900095145.1. Taxonomy (NCBI): domain Eukaryota; kingdom Metazoa; phylum Chordata; class Mammalia; order Rodentia; family Muridae; genus Mus; species Mus pahari. The sequence continues at coordinate 2,280,717 of NC_034594.1, read as the reverse complement.
CAAGACAAACCAACCGAAATAAAAGATCCCAAGAGAGGGCACAAGAAACAGAGACCCGCTCATTCACACACTCAGGAATCCCATAAAAACTTACCTGGAAATCACAATACATACACAAAGGACCTGTGGGATAAAGGAAAAGTATAAATAAATAAAAGATAAGCTATTTTAAAAAGTAAAAGCCCTGACAGGACACTATGAGATAAGACACCCCCAAAGATGTTGAATTCATTTTCAGTTGGCCATCTATTGTTTGACATGTGGTCTACCTTTAAGAGTAGTTTGTATCCCCAATGAGATTCCCTCGGAGGAAACTAACATTTCCTTTTAAAGAGACTATCTATTGGAATTACTTCTGGGTTAGGGATAGATGCATATGTCCATTTCTCCTTTCAGATTCAGGACCCTATCTGGTGCGAACCAATGCAGGTCCTGTGCACACTGCCTCAGTCTGTATGAGCTCATATGTGTGTTAATCATGATGATGGAGAAAGCCTTGTTTTCTTGGTGTCCTCCATCCCTTCTGGCTCTTAGACTTTCTGTCTCTCCTTTTGTGGGGTTTCCTGAACCCTGAGAAGAAGTACTTGATGGAGACAGCCTGTTTAAGGCTGATTGTTCCAATATCGTTCATCCTCTGTATAATGTCTGGTTCTTGTCTCTGATTTTGTTTCTACTTCATGAGAAGGTTCTCTGGTGATGGCCAAGCAAGGCACTGGCCTTTGAGTATAGCAGAATGTTATCAGGAGTCACTTTATTGCCACATTTTTCTGTATAACAGTAGTCTTTGGTTTTACCTCAGGGCTCTACACTATCTAGTCTCAGGATTTTGATTAGACAACCAGCATCAGTTATGGGGTCCATCTCCTGGAGTGGACCTTATGTCAAATCAGATAATGATTGGTCACTCCTACAAGATTTGTGCCATCACTGTGCTAGCACAGCATCCACACAGGACACCATTGTAGATCAAAGAGTTTGTATTTGGGATGATGTTTCCATTTGTCCTTGAGTAGCATGCCAGAGTACCTTCCAAAGGGGTAAAGGCTCTTTGTGGCATAAGCTCCACTTCTCCATTCAATGACTTGTGTAGGTGTTATCTTCTGCAATGGGCTTTGCTATCAGTTTTTGGAGAGCCACATGTAATCTTCTCAATATCTTGGGCTGTCTGGTGATTCCCATGGGACCCCTTTAGCCAACATCTTAATTAGTTGTAACCCAATCCCTATACTGTAAGATTCATTTGGTGACAAGCAGTCTTGTTGGGCCCTGTGTCTCCAATTATTTGTTGTTGTTTTTTCATTTAGATTACCTTCATATATGTGCATATTTAGACAACTTCTACTGTATTAGGTTTCCATACTACCCCCTAGGTGACCTTAATTTTAGCTGCCTCTCTCTGCATTCCTTAGTCCCTCCTCCCTTCCTTTATCCACTTGATCCTCCTGTTCTACCCTGACAATAATCAGTTCTATTTCCCTTTCCTAATGAGATCTACCTGCTCATGCCCAATTAATTGCTCTGTACCTAACTTCAGTGATTTTCTGGATTGTAGCTTGGTTATCATTAACACAACAGCTATATTCACATAGAAATAAATGTATTGCATATTTGTATTTCTGGGTCTGTGTTCCCTCACTTAAGGTGATTTTTTTTTTCTAGTTCTATTTACCCACAAATATCATGATGTCATATTTTTAACAGTCAAGCAATACTCCATTGTGTAAGTGTACTACATTTAAAAAATTGGTTCATCCGTTGAGGAACACTTAGGTTGTTTCCAATTTCTGGTGATTACGAGTTGAGCAAATTAATATGGTGAGCCTGCCTCTCTGTGGGAGGATCGCACACCTTTGGGTATATGCTCGAGAGCATGCCTCTCTGTGGGAGGATCGCACACCTTTGGGTATATGCTCGAGAGCATGCATCTCTGTGGGAGGATCGCACACCTTTGGGTATATGCTCGAGAGTGCTATAGCTGGGCCTTGGGGTTGATTGATTCCCGTTTTCCCTAGGAACTGCCGCGTGATTTGCATTGTGGCATTGTGGCTGTACAAGTCTGTACTCCAACCAGCAATGTATGAGTGTTCCCCTTGCTTGACATCCTTATCAGGATGAGGTGTTTTATTGATCTTAGCCATTCCGATGGGTATAGGATGAAATCTCACAGTAGTGTTGATTTGCATTTCCTGCCTGGATAACTAAGGATGTTGAATTCTCAGTCATCCTTGTTTCCCCACATCTCATTTTTAATTGGATTATTTATTTTGTTAATAGTTTTTGAGTTCTTTATATATTTTGGATATTAGCCCTTTAACAGATATGGAGTTGGTAAAAAAAAGTACTTTTCCTATTCTGTAGGCGGCTTCTTTGTCTGAGTGAGAAATGGTGTCCTTTGCTGTGCAGAAGCTTTGCAGTTTCGTGAGGTCCTATTTATCAATTGTTGATCTTAGTGGCTGTGTTAATGGTGTTCTGTTAAGAAAGTCCTCTCCTGTGCCATTGAATTTGAAGCTTCTCCCCACTTTATCTTCTATCAGATTCAGCGCAACTAATTTCCCTTTGAGGTCTTTGATTCACTTGGTTTTCACTTTTGTTGAGGAAGTTAAGTATGAATCTATTGTTTTACATGCAGACGTCCAGTCTAACCAGCACCATTTGTTGGAGATTCTACCTCTTTTTACAGTGTGTGTTTCTGGCGTTTTCATTAAAAATTAAGAGTCTTTATAATTATGTGGGTTTAAGACTGGCTCTTTAATTCAAGTCCACTGTTTAACACATCTGTTTTTGTGTTAATACCATGCTTTTTATTTATTTATTTTTTATTACTGTAGCTCTGTAGTACAACTTGAAGTCAAGGACACCTGGTGATGCAGTTCTTTTATTTTTCAGGATTGTTTTTAGCTATCCTGTGGAGGTGTGTGTGTGTGTGTGTGTGTGTTTTCATATGAAGAAAATTAAGCATTCCTTTTCTGAAAGACAGTATCTGATGGTCATGCATTTATTTGGTAAATATGAGAATTTGTCTCACTGTGGCAGAAAGTCAAGTAAAGCCCATGGTACCACCTGCCTTGGAAGACAGCTGCACTTCTAGGAGGGACATAAAAGGTTTTGATCATCTACCACACTATGGGGACAAGTGGACATTCTTGGCACAGTTTACAATTGGGTCTTCAGAGCTGTTGTGTACTTTCCTGAATTGAGAATTTAGCACTTCAAAGTGTTCCCTTCACATGTTGGCCTTTGGTATGTACCCCCTTTGAAGTTTGGTAGCAGTTGCTGTCTATAAATAAGGCATGCTCAGTGCCATCAAAGTGCTGAGCCATGCCATCAAAGGGCATGACTCATTTACTTAGGGACTCCTGCAAGTGCCAGACCATGTTAGGGAGCAGTATTGGTTTCATCCTTCTTATTAAGCCTGTTCTCTGCCCATCTCACCTTCAGCTTGGTGCAAAACATACATGTGGTTCCAGAGAGAACAATCAAAACTGTCACTTAAAAGATTTTTTTTACATCCATTTCACAAGGAAGAAGGAGGAGGAGGAAAAGAAGGATGAGGATGAGGATGATGATGAGGAGGAGGAGGAGAAGAAGGAGGAGGAGGAAGAG
>NC_034594.1:2272336-2276944 GCF_900095145.1 Mus pahari | reverse complement strand
AGAAGAAGAAGAAGAAGAAGAAGAAGAAGAAAGAAAGAAAGAAAGAAAGAAAGAAAGAAAGAAAGAAAGAAAGAGATACAGACAAACAGACAGACAGAGTTCTGCTGAGAGCCCAGTAGCCTACATCAGTTTATACTTTGCCTGAGCAGAGGAGGAGCCCTCCAGGGGGGCAGCATTAATGATGTCACTGATGGGGCTACTCAGTTTCTTATGCTAAGCTTTACCATGTTACCTTATCTTGTGGATAGAACTGAAGAACAAGGATTTCTATTTTGCATATGGAAACTGGAGTTCTGGAGAGTTTTAACCAGCGTATCCCTGCATGTTTTGGTTCTAGGCACATACTGGATTGATGATGTATAAACTTGATGACAGAGCTGTTCAAGGTGAAGGTAACTGGCCTTGGACTTCAGCTGCTTCAGGTGTCATCTAGAAACAGTGTTGAAAATGTCAAGACCTAGGCACTCCTGGGACCCACCCATAGTTAAATATCTTGCCTGAGACTACAAGATAAGAAAGTTGTAGACATGAAGACATGAAGCTTATCTGATAAGGGATTCCGCATTAAATAAACACCACATTAAATTCTAGTGTAAACCAGTTCAGACTGAAATCATTCACTGCCTCAAACAAACCTTTTCCTAGGTATCTTACTTCCTCTTGTAGGTAGGTTTTCTGAGCCCTGAGCCAGCTCTGTGACAGATGTTGACAAGGTATTTATTGAGGAAGAGGACTCAGGAGATAATTGTAGAGTTTGAGCAGGACTGGCAGGTTGACATCTAACTTCAGCCTGATCTCCGGGAGCTTCAGAAAGTGAGGGGTGCTGGACATATGCCTCTGTGAAGAGAGGGGCCTTGCCTTCCACATCCTGCATCAGCTAGTCAAGGAACCTCAGCACTTGTGGGAAGTATATAATTTTATTTCAATTGTTTTTTTGAGACAGAGCTTTTCTATGTAGCTCTGACTGTCTTGGAACACACTCTGTAGACCAGGCTGGCTTTGAACTCAGATATCCACCTGACTTGGCCTCCCAAGTGCTTAGATTAAAGGCATGTCCCAACCTCCCCAATCCCCCAGCAGAATTATGTAATCTTGTAGGCATTTTATGGCAAGATGGCTCTTACAGCTTGAGGATCCCTCTCCAGAGGGCTCAGCTATGAAGGAAGCACAAGCCGTGGATGGGTGTACTAGCCTAGCAATGGAGCAGAAACTGGGTGCTCACACCACATCCCACTTCACTACCACTTCCATTTTTATAACTGTCCAAACTAAGAACTATGCTCATCATTCCTGTCCCATTAAGCTGTATTATAGCACTAGTCAAATTCTCTTTATGTATATGTGATATTCATATAGAAATTTTTCTGTCTCCTTTGAGCTCTGGCTGCTGCCAGAACTGGAGATGCTACTAGTATTATTAGTGTTTTTACTCTTCTTCCCTATAGGATAGTTAATGAAACTTCATTGTTCATTTTTATCTACATTTCCCCTCTCTACCACTGTTTTCTCTCAGTGCCTTTTAATATCACTGGATGACGTAAAAATATGGACAGCCTTCCCAACTCTACATGGTAGAACACTGTTTCCAAGACATGTCTGAAATGCTCTTCATGAGATGGATGGCCTATGCCACCAAGCTTCTAGTGCTTCTCTCAGCCACACAGAGATATTCAACCCTCTTAGATACCTACTGTGATGAGTAACATGGAGTGCCAATCTCACCAGATCTAGGATCACTGAGGGACACCAAGCTCTGCGCATGCCTACGGTGGAGCTTCTATTCAGTTCATTGAGGTGGGAAGACTTTCTCTAAAAGGTGGGTGATGCTATTTTATGGATTGAGGTTCTGGTCTGTTTAAAGAGAAGAAAGTGAGTTTAGGAGCAGCGTTCATCCCTGCTTTATGATTGTGAATGTAATGTGAGCTCTTGCTACTGTGCATTTCCCCACCATGATGGAAGGGACCCTCAAAGCATGAGTCCAAATAAACATGGTAGGACCTTTCTGATGTGTAAGTGAAATAATGAAAAAGTTAGCAAAGAACTCCATAAAGCTAGTAATTATTAACTATCTGCATCAGACACTTGCTATACTTGACATTGTTCATCTGTACATTCAACGATGTCTCCTGAGTATCTACTACGCTGAGCTTCTGTGAGCCATATGGATACTGCTTTAAGCTGCTAGAGTCTTTTCAGTTCTACCCAACTAACCCACAGAGACATATGACCCAATTTGACAGTGGCGGGAGAGCAGACACCTCTTTGAAATGCTGAGTATCTAAAGCCCAGCTTAGCAGTACAGACCTGTAATCCAACAACTCAAGAGGCCAAGGCAGGCGAATTTCAGGACTACAGAAAGGAGTTCAAGGTCAGCTTCAGCAACTTAGTAAGATTTTTGTCCCAAAATAAAAATTCTAAAGAGGGCTTGGGATAAGCTCAGTGGCTGAGTAATTGTCTAATACGTTTGAGACCCCAAATTCAATTCATGGTACTGGGAAAAATGTTGAGAATCTGACACATGCTTGTCTTTGGTTTTTAGTTACCGTGGTCAAATGTGGGATTGTTGCTGCCTTCTGGTGTTAAGTGAGCAAGTTCAAAGACCTATTCAGATTTATATGGTAAGAAATATAGTTTCTACATTTAAAGACAGAATTCACAAAGAATTTGTGACCAGCCTCTAAAACCCTGCCGTGCTACTTAGTTTCTCAAATAAGATATCTGAATAGGTGTTATGCTCCTGATAGTTGCCCCCTGAGTGATCTTACTCATTACTTGATGTTCTCATTATTCTAGAGGATTTTCCTCATCTGTATCACTCATATGATATCGGTTTTAACGGTGCAACATTTTACAGAAAGGGGGCAACCATTTTTTCCATTTTGAAAATTATTTAAGATACAAAAACTTGACAGTATTATATAGCATTCTGCCAATACAGCAAGCATTCGACTGGGCTTCAGAAATGCATGATTCACCATTTTAAAACCAAGTGTGAGAGACATTTCTGAAATCTCACTTGGGCTTCTAGACCTCAGCAGCAAGGTATAAAAAGGAAAAAAAAAATTAATTGCTTTAGTGTTGTCACTCCCTGCTGGCATGGTTTATTTTAAATTCTGCTGATCATGGGGAGAAAGAATTGGCTGTAATTCAGAAACTGACATGCAGTGATATGATACTCTCCAAATTCAAAGAAAGGAATGTCTCTCTGATTTAGGAAACACTGACTATTGCAACATCTGTCTAGTGTGACATAGCAGGAATCAAACTGAGAGAGCAGCTAAAGTCTACCCAGTCCGAGTGTTAAGTTATAGAAAGTGTCAGGTTTTTTTTTTTCTTGGAACAAGATGAGTCTAAAAATATCACACATTCCATATTCATTTCTTCAAGTCCCTTAACGTTTATTTTTAAATTTTGAGATTTCAGAGTATTAGTCATCTTTGATTAATCTGAGACATTCCCTCCCCGCTCCCCGGCTCACCCACCCACCCACTCCTGCTTCCTGCCCCTGGCATTCCCGCACATTGAAGCATAGAGCCTTCACAGGACAAAGGGCTTCTCTTCCCACTGATGTCTGACTTGGCCATCCATCATGGTTTTCCAATGACTCTGCACCAGCAGTGTGAACTGGCTTCCTGGAGCACTGCAGGGCAGTGATGTCCTCAGGATGACTGAGGTAGAGAGTATCCCATGCTCCGAGACACCAAGCTGGGTAGAAGAGTTGATAGCTCAGTGCATCTCCAAGTCCACAGGCTGTACAAGCTAGTTCCACCTTTGATACTCCATGGCCTTAACGGACTCTGTGATTCTCATTTGGAAGGTGTAGGTCTCTCTGGTATATCATCTGGGCAAGTTACATTACTGTTATTAAAATAAGCCAAAGAGCCACAAGGACTTAGGATAGAAGCAATAAGTTCATGTTATCTCTCAGCAATTTTCTTTGACAGGAAAGCGCCAGTTACCAGCTTTGGAACCGGTGGGGTGGGTAAACCGAGGCAGGCACCCAATGGGGGTCAGTGCTTATACCCACTGATGAAGGTTAGTTGGCCTATAGCATCCAGTGACTAGAGAAATTACTCAGCAGACTTTTCTCTGAGGGACCAAAGCATAATTTACTGGTGTTGGCATTCCTTATGGCCAGCAAAAAATTCTAAACTCTTTTATCTCCTTGAGGTAGGTGAGAAAGAGAAGAAAAGAGAGGAAATTCATACACACATAGTGAGTGGATGAAACAAAAGTTAGAGTCCAATAACTTCGTACATACAAATACACACCCACATAGAATGGATGGAGCAAAGCTCCAATAAGCAGGCTCCAAGCATTTCACACATATACATATGCTCATATACATACATATCTTGTGGGTGAATGGAACAACGTTCTAGTACACTCTCACACAAACCATATATACATATGTGTGTGTGTGTGTAGTGGCTATTCCTGGTTGTCAACTTGACTATATTTGAAATGAACTACAATCCCGAATTGGAAGGCTCACCAGTGAACCTAATTTGGAAGCTGGGAGATAGAAGTTTCTGATCTGGATCTTGGTATGGAGATCTTGAGACACAGTGGTGATTGAATCCAGAAGATTAAGACAGGGAGATCTCC
>NC_034594.1:2260704-2272181 GCF_900095145.1 Mus pahari | reverse complement strand
AGAACCCTGACTAATACAGTGTGTATACACACACATACTTATATGCATTTATACATGCACACACACATATATATGTGTGTATATATACATATATATGTGTATATATATATATATATATATATATATATATATATATATATATATGAAGGTGGACAGGATAAAGTTCCAACATATTCCCTCACAAACTTTACCTACATACACATAATTGATGGGTGGAAAGAACAATGTTCCAACAACTTCATTCTTTCTCCTATGACCTGTATGTCCCATAAAAATCTTTTAAGCCCTATAAATTTCAATGTAATTTTATTCTCGTCTCTTCTAGTGAATGACTATGAAAAACTAATATGTTCCCAATACATTCACATGAAGAAAACATTTCACAGTATAGTTTAAAAAAAATTATTCCCAAGAACCCACATAGATTCATAACTAATCAATTGTTATAGATTAACAAAGTGTGAGCAAGGAAGATAGTTTTCTGTCAGTTTCTCTTACTGTCAGCCAGCAAGAAAGGTTTAATTATTTTATTATTTGTCTTTAAAAGTAATCTCATAAGAATCTTAAATGAATCACAAATCTAAACTTTTATATAAAAAATTAGTCATATCTACTTTAAATCCCCAGGATGCACACCTTCACATCAGAATTTTTATTAAATCATATCAGGAAGCTGCGCATAAAAATGGGTATAAGAAATCAACCATCAACAGTCCAGCCTCAGTGAGACACATCTGCCAGTGCTGCCATTGTCCTTGTTCCCTGACCATAAAGGTCCCTGACTTAACTAATAAGAGTGTGCCTTTCTGAACTTCAAATTGTTCCCTAAGATTTTCTACATCAGAGTCTGTAGCAAAAACATCATAACCTAGCTTCACTAACATGTTTATTTTTCCAAATGCTTTCTAAGGGTGGTGGTCATTGCTGACGATCTATATCTCTAAGTTCTTCTCTAGGGCAGCGATGGAATCTGCTCCAGCAGCAATGACTGAAAGAGATCAAGCTCTATTACTGTGAGCGTCAGAGATACTGCCGCTTGGAGTTTTCATACAACTCTTAGATTAAGAGGGGTGTGAGGGCAACAGGCAGGGCAGAACTCCATAACAGTGTGAAGTCCTCAGGACACGTGGTTCGCGGGGTTATGCCTCAACCATGGCTCACCCAGGTGGCTGTGCCTGCCAGGGGGCTGCATTCCATGAGTTCCAAAGCCATTTGTCATTCTTCCTGTATGGCCCTTGGCAGGAAAGAAAGTTTATTAATGAAAGTCTGACATTAATGTTTTACCCTTAGGTTAGGTTCTGGGTGAAGAGTCACATTGCCTATGACTCTGATGTATGATGTATGATTCTGGGTATGGTGATGGGCAATCACACCCAGAGGGATATGATTTCCTTTACTTTGTATCTTCATGAAGAGAAGAGGGCTGAAGAAAAGCAAGCTGGGCATATCCCAGAGAGGAAAAAGGGGGCTTTTTCTCCAGGGAGGGTCTGACAGTGATGTGAGGTGATCCTGGAAGACAAAAGCTTCCTCTGAGGCTCTAATGGCCTAATGAAGTTCTTCAGTGGAAAGGCCTGCTGCTGTCCTGTTCGTCTGATGATCTGCCCTCTTTCTATCAGAATTATGGATATAAGTTGAAGACAATATAATAATTTTTTTCAAAGTAAGGAAAGGGGAAAAGCCCAAACCAAAAGTGACCTCAGACATTCTCAGTTTCAATATTTTGCTTTCATTGCCTCTGTCTACTTCAGAGAGGTTTCCTTCGAATATATCCCTAAAATAATCCATGTTATGGGTAAGTCCACTCCATAGAAAGCACAGTGCAATCTATTTGGGTTTATAGAAGAATAAACATAGTATTTTTTCCCTAAATGATGTACATATAGTTTTGGGAATGGCTTATATAAGTCAGACACTATTGAGCAGCTCAACCCTGCTGAATAATATAGCAAGTTACACTCAAGTTTTGATGACTGTGAACTGTATATTGCCAATATGGGAACTTAGTTACCTCTTAGAGTATATATAGCCTTAGAGTCCTAATAGGAAATAGAAGGCATATTTGAGAAAAAAATTATTAAAGGGATTAGTTCTAGAAGGGCAGCCAAGATTGAGAAAAGGCATCAAGGGGTGGTATTAAAAACTTGCAAGCTAGCAATAGTATGAGCTGTTAGTAGCCTTGGCCTGAAGATGCAAACAAAGGAAATCTATCTGAACCTGCAGAAAGAGCAAGCACAAGACAGCAACAGTATTCCATGAAGGAAATGATCTACTCTGGTGACCTTTGAACCTCAGGCTGTGCCCTATTTTTGAAACCAATAAGACATCAAGTATAGTGGACCACTACTGAAAGTCCATAGCATAGGACGCAGGATCAAGCAGAGAGCACTCATGGAGCATGTACGTTCCTGCTGGGCTCTGCTCACTGGCTGTCTTTCTGGCACCTCCTTTCAGTCACCGAGTGCCCAATGGCCATACTGGATAGACAGTTTTGTTTTGTTTTGTTTTGTTTTGTTTTTTTAAATTCTTGTCTGAGACACATGCACTAAGTGGAGAAAAATGTAAGCAGCCCTTTCTTTGGGTCTCTAAGTGGCTCGCGTTAATTATTAAATTTGCCCTGTGGTCATTTGTGAACTTGCACTCTGGTGCACGTTTAGCCAGGACACAACGAGTTAGGTGAGTTCCAGTCCAACAAGAAGTGAGCTACCTGCATCTTAGCTAGCTCGCTAGCTGCAGGCTGGCCTGTCACCGAATAAGAGAATGGTTTCTCTCCTTTGAGGCACAAGGCAGACACAGCATCAGGTACTGTTTGATTCAGAAAAGACTTCCTTTTCTAGCGCTGCATCTCCCACTGTCATTGCAGTAAGCAAAAGGAAGTGGGAGTGGGAGGTCCACAGTAAGCGGCAAACTTGTCTTTCAGGCTCCCAGAGGAGGGGATGCTGAGAGAAGAGGGGTGGGGGAGGGGCAGAAGAAAGAGAAAGCGACCTGAAGAGGACTGAACTCAACGCACAGTGCACTTCTCTGTGGCTGAAACATTCTCCTTAAAAGAAATAGGACACTGAGATCACCAGGAAGGATGAGCGGACTTGAATGAATCCACCCAGCAAAGTGACATGTATGGTTCATATGACTGTTTTGTTTTGGAGAAGAAAAAAATAGGTATTTCTGAACTTCGAGTTTATTGGAACTCATTGTGGGGTCCTTATTTCTGTTGTTCTAAGTGGGGTGTTATTATGCTTGTTCTAAGCATGGGGCCGGACATTAAGGTGAAATAGTATGAAATAGTATGCCCAGATTGGCCTGCATGCGGGGCAGAGCATGCAAGCTGGATCCCGAGCCTTTGGGTGAGGTATGGAATCCTCTCTCCCGCCAAGCTTTTGTAGGACATGCACTTCTGAAGCTGGATGTTTGTAAATTGAATTCAATTACAAATAGACCGAAGGGTGTAGGAAATTTTGCAATGCAAAAGGACTCCTGGTAACTTCAACACTCCCTTAAAACCTCAAAAGACTCCACACCTCCTCTTTGCTGGGGACTAAGGACAGACAGACGGACTTTTTATTTTCCTGGCTTCCAGTACAATGTTCAGCATCTATTGGGTATGTAATAAACCTTCCTGGTCCTGAACTAAATGGAAGGCCAGCTTTTAGGCCAGCTCAAACAGGACACACCTGTATGATAAATTGACTACACTTGGGCAGGCAGACATTGCTAGACATTCTTGTTGAGAAACTACTGGGGGGTTCTGAAATGGATGTAACTGCTACCACATTGAGTGTTTTTGTAGAAATTTACATTAATGTATATGTAATGACATGGGCTTATTCATTATGGTTTTCAAACTTTCAGAGACCCTCAGAGCTAGAGTTTTAGGAATATTTGTCTATTCACTTTTGGCTGGTGTTAGAGAGGAACTCTCAGCTTTCATAGGGCCAGGCTATGTGAATTCTGTTTTCTTCAGCATGGAGAAAAAGCCATTTATATCTGTAAAATCAGATGTGTGGTATTTAAAACTGTATCAAAGAATTAGGTATTTGGGTACTATATCAGCCCCTTATATTGCGACCTGTATGGAAACGGATAACTGGTGTCTAGACTGCTTCAGCATGATCTCTAGAGGCAAGGCCAGCATGACAGCACACAGACAGTATCAACTCAGGCTCCCAGGATGTGAACTGGAAATTTGAGAGAGACTACTGAGGAAAGACTTACTGGAGAACGAGGCCAGTATCTCATAAAGCCACGGGAGATTAACGGCTGAGGTAGAGATCAGCAGATGGGACCCTTGCTGGATTGCTCACAAGAAATACAGGGTGCCTATCATGTAGGCTCAAATCTGACCATCAGGAAGGGGAGCTGGGGTAGGAGAGAGCATCATGGATCCCTGGCTAGTTACCAGTGCCCAGATAACTAACAGTTATTCTTGAGATTGCCTTCTTTGCACAATGGTGAATTGGTTTAATCATGCATTTAGTAGCTAGTGAGACAAGATGAGGTGAGTAGTCATTTTCTATATGTCTCTTGTGTGCCGATTCTCTTCTGGGCCTAGGAAGATAGCAGGTGCCTCTAGAGGAGATAGTATTACGTCATTTAATTATATATTTGTTTAATTGTTTTAAATGTAATTAAATCTTTCCTTTTCACTTACTCTTTCCAGCCCAATCCCTCCCACACAGCTTCTTATTCATTAATTATTATTGTTATATATATATATATGTGGATAAATATGTAAATACAATATGATAAGGTCAGCAGTTTTTAATTGCCAGTAGCTTTTCATCTAGGAGAGGGTCCCCATGTGCTTTCCCTTATCCATGCTGGCATGTCAACTTGTTGTCATTGGTCAGGACTTGTTGAAGCAGCCATATTGTTGAGATTTCATAGGTGTGGCTTTCCTGTCATATCTAGATGATGCTACATTGTAGGAGATTTCCTGGTCCTCTGGCCCTTACAGTCTTTCTGCCCCCTCTTTCTCTATGTTCTCAGAGAATTATGGGTAGGGCTTTGTTGTAGATGTATCCATGTGGACTGGGCACCTTGAGGCAGCTGTTCTCTACATTTTCACCATTTGTGGCTTTCTGTAATGGCCTCCATGTGCCGTGTGTGTGTGTGTGTGTGTGTGTGTGTGTGTGCGTGTGTGTGTTGGGGGGCGGGGGTAAGGGTAGGGGTGGGGTTAAAATCACACTTGTTTTTCAGTGAGTTAAAACCACACTTGTTGGACTAGCACTACATTTAAATCATCTCTTTAATTTTCTGTCTCAACATAACTCATTGATAGCACACAGGCAAAGCAGAAAATTTCCACTTTATGTTTTATAAGGCACAAAAACGACATGGCACCAATGAACCCTAAAAATGCTCCTAATATCTGAGGAATCTCAAGAGAGCTGAGCTAACTGGACATGATGCCTGCCTGGCTGGTCTCTCTTTTGAGTATGGAAGTCCTACTGTTAGCAAGTAAGTAGAAAGTGTTTGAACAGAGTGTTAGTAACCACTAGGTTAATTTGACAAGTATTATTAGTAAAGGAAATATTATTATCTTGCTTTTATACTGTAGACATATACAAGTTTTACTTGCTCACTTAAAATATGAGTGAAGCCATTATTTTAGAAGGAAGTATTGAAGTATCTGCTCTCAGATCTAATATAATAATTGTTTTTCCTGTTTAGTATCTGAGGTTATTGCTAAATTGTTATAAATAGATATGTCAACTTTTAATGGCCAGTAGGGGTTACTGTTACAATTCAAATATTTCAAATATTTTAATAACTTTTTCTATAATCCTTTTTTGGGGGGCTAGTAGATATAATTCTTATTAGATTTCATTGTTATATCTTCCCTAAGGGATTGTGTCTTGGTGACTAATGACTGCTTGTATTACAGTTACACTTTTCCTCTAATCATGCTTCTGGTTTCTCTGAGTTTGGTAATCTGTATTTTTTTATGATACTTTTTGTCTTTTTCAAATGAAAGTATGTAATCATCTCTGGGGTCTGAGGATGTTATGATATGGCTGACATGTTGATGTCAATAGGTTTCCATCAGTCTTAGGTGTGTAGAGAGCTACTGACATGGTTTCTATACATAATGCCCTGGGCTAGTCCACAGGCAATGCCTGGTGTACCCTTGGAATTTTTTGACATGGAAATGAAGCAGGTTTCTACAGATAACACATAACACTTTGTTTATTATCATATGGAGGTACTGAGTAATTTTTACTAGCCTCCTGGAAGTGGCTTTGCCTTGACCAAGACATATCTGGGAATATCTTCAAGATGATATTAAACCCAGTGTAACCTAGTATTTAAAGTTCCTACCCCCTTTGTCTCCTAAAGGAAGTTCTACAATGCTCTCATTTTAGTCTATGATCATTCAAAGCAAAAATCATGATTGCCTTGGATGAATTTGGGGAGTTATTCTGATTATTTACTCAAGAGCTCAAAGCAGAAAACTACAAGACAATAAGAAGAAGAAGAAAGGAATCAGGCATATCTTAAGTTTTTCCTCTAGTTGGAGAGGTGGCTCAGTGGTTAAGAGCACTGACTGCTCTTCCAGAGGTCCTAAGTTCAATTCCCAGCAACCCCATGGTAGCTCACCACCATCTAATGGGGTCTGATGCCCTCTTCTGGTGTGTCTGAAGAGTGCAACAGCATACTCACATAAAATAAATTTAAAAAAAGTTGTTTAAAAAACTTTTTTTAAAAAAGTTTTTTCCTCTTCCCAAGAAGTAGGAATATATAATATAACTAGTAACCTTTATATTTAAACGTGGTCTTCTGAATAAAGAGTGTAAAAGAGAAGAGAGGCACTGTGGGTTCAAGCTTATCTTTGAGATTATTTCTAAGGGAAGCAGAAATTCAGGACTGTCTTGATGAACATTGGGATCCTGGAGTGGTAAATGAGAGCCATTCATTTTTCTTAAAGTAGAACTCTGAAGGTGTGTTCTCTGGACCAATAATGCCTGAATACAAGTGGATACTTTGAACCAGAAACTTTGGTAGTAGGGTCCAGTGATCCGTGCTTCATCTGGCCAATGAACTGTATATACACACTAAAGTCTGCTTTAAAGTATTGGACGTGCTACTATATTGTATATAACCTTCACAACCAACGTGTTCTCTTATTGATAGAGCCTTATTCGAGTTTCCAGATTGAACCGGCAGAAGGTAGCCTTGCAGGGGGAACATGGATCACAGTTGTATTTGATGGTAGGTTTGGACTTTTCTGAATTTGGGTGTTGAATTTATTGATGTAAAATCCAAAAAATTATGAATTCTTCTTTAGAGCTGTTTAAGAACAGCTCTAAAGAAGGGACTGAGCGGGATGAACAGAGACCCAACTCTGTCTTTGCAGATGCTAAGTATTCAGTGTCAAAGCAGAGGCTACTGTAGCATCAACATTCTCATGGTGGGATGCTTGGGAAGATGAAATATCATGGAAGTGGACAACATTGGAATACCACTCCCTCTGTTGGCAGTTGCCCTTACAAATGATTCTGTTAGGAACCCCTAAACCATGCCTTACCATGCCCGTTTCCACCATAGCACAAATCAACTTGGAAGGATGAAATCCTCTTTCCTAGGGAGTAGGCAGACATGAAGAGAGAGAAAACATTTATAGGCTCATAGAACTTTTGTAAAACAGTGTAATTGCCTTTGGAAATGAGGATTATTTTATCCTCAGGCAAACGCAATATCTTATATTGCCCTCTTGTGGCCAATTTTTGCATTGCCCTGCGTTGTCTTAGCCTGAGATTTCTCCTTGTGTTTAGGTTTGGATAGAAGTATTCTTTACCACAACAATGGCTCCCAGCTGGAGATAGACCTGGTGAGTGTGGCAATACCTACCTTGAGGATCCCCTGTGATGTCTCTCCAGTCTTCCTCTTCGCGGATTTGCCTGTGGTGACATGCCAGACGAGGTACACTTGCCTGAAGTATAAAACCTGGCAGGATGAACAGGCTTTGCTTTTCTTAGTAGTTTTGGGTGTTAGACACCTCCTGCAGTGACTACAATTATCAGATGTGACTGTAAAAACATTCTCTGCGAATATGTTCATATGCTTAAAAAATTCTTTTCCTCTAATCTCTCTCAGAGGAGAAAACAGAAAAGAAGGTCTGGCTATGGCAAAAAAGACAAATGAAAGAAAGGGAAAATTAACAGTATCACAAACAAAAGCCACCACCCATCAATGTCCCTTTCATCTGTAGAATTTTAAATTTTGTCTGTTTTACTTTAATTTCATTTTGGGGATCGTAATATAACAGAATCACATTGCTTTTCCTCCCTCTGAACATTCTCACATACCTCCCCTTGCTCTCTTTCAAATTTATGGTCTTCTATCCCCATTAATGTTACCACACACACACACACACACACACACACACACACACACACACACACACACACTTAAACATTTACAGAGTGTCAAGGCAAGGAAATACTACTTGTATGTATGCACGATTTCGGGGCTGATTGCTTGGCACTGGATGAGGAGATGGTGTGTTCTTTCCTGGAAGACCATCTCTCCCACTCTTAGCTTTCTTCAGGTGCCTGTAGTTCTTTGTGTAGGGTTGAGATCTCCTGGGCTCTCCCCCATTTGCTTTGACATGCTTATTGTCTTTGTTTGACTCACATTTTCGTAGTGACATTGGTGAGGCTTGGTGAAACTTTATGGGCGTAGTGTCTGGCATTACTAGGAGATACAACCCCATAGCAGACTCTGACCAGATGCCTGGTTCTTACAATCTTTCTTTACTTTCTTTTTTAAAAAAAATTTAAAACATTTTTTATTGGTAATTTTATTTGTTTACATTTTAACTGCTATGCCCCTTCCCAGTTTCCCCTCCACAGCCTTCCTGTTCCCTCCCCCTCCACCTGACTCTACGAGGGTGCTCCCACCACAGCCCACTCCTGCCTTACTTCCATAGGATTCCCCTACACGGGGGCATCAAGCCTTCACAGGACCAAGGGCCTCTTCTCCCATTGATGCCAGATAAGGTCATCCTCTGCTACATATGGGGCTGGAGCCATGGGTCCCTCCGTGTGTACTCCTTGGTTGGTGGTTTAGTCCCTTGGTGCTCTGCGGGGTCTGGTTGGCTGATATTGATGTTCTTCCTATGGGGTTGTAAGCCCATTCAGTTCCTTCAGTTCTTGCCCTAACTCTTCCATTGGAGTCCCCAGGCTCAGTCTGATAAAGATCCCAGCATGAGATAAATGAGCAATTAATAAATGGGAAGCATCATCATTTAACTTGTCACAATGGAAACGATGCATACGTTTTCACCTTTCCTTTTTATATTTGTTGTGCTGTGCAGTCAGGAACTAAACCTGGTCAAAAGGAGGATGGCTGTATATGGGGTGTGTGTGAGAGGGAATCTAACATGAGAAAGGAGGGGGAAGGGATCTCTTCATACATAAATAATTGATTATTAACTCCTCTGTGACTTTAAAAACAGATTCTATGTGTTTCTTGCCATCTACTCTTTTGGGGTGTCATTTTTCCCTTTGTCCTTGAACTTGCAGGTGTGATAGTAAGTTACCAACATAAGATCTCTCCAATATTTAAATGGATGCTTTTAGTGCTCTATGAACTTGCATCTTAGAACTTCCTTTAGTGGTGTTCCATAGCTTTAGGTATGCTGTCTTTTAGTTCCCATTCTAAATAGTTTTTACTTTCCTTTTTGATTTCTAGCTCGACCCATTTTTTTCAGTCATCAGTGAGTTATTCAGTTTCTGTAAGTTTGTATACATTCTGCTGTTTCAGTTGTTGTTGATAACTAGCTTTATTTCCCAGTGGTCAGATAAGATATAGGGTATAATTTTAATTTTCTTATATCTGTGGAGATATGCTTTGTGTGCAAGTATGTGGTCAGTGTTGGAGAAAGATATGTGAGCTGCTGAGAAGAAAATATACTCTTCTGTGTTTGGGTGAAATGTTTTGTAAATAGGTGCTAGGTCCATTTGTTTTATGATGTTATTTAACTCTAGCATTTCTTCGTTTACTTTTTGTCTGGGTGACCTGTCTATTGGTCAGAGTCTAGTTTCTCAGTTGGGTGAATCTGGTGAGAGTGGGTATTGAAGCCTTCCAATACCACTGATATTTTAGCAGTTGTAGTATTTCTTTTATGAACACGAGTGCCATTGTGTTCAGTCCATAACTATTTAGAGTTACAATATCCTCTTGGTGAATTTTCCCTTTGACAGGTGTACTATTCATTCCTATTTCGTCAAACTAGCTTTGGTTTGAAGACTACTTTGTCCAATATTACAGTGGCCACACCTGCTTGCTTCTTGAGTCTATTTGCTTAGGTTAACATCTTCCATCTTTTTACTCTGAGGTGCTGTCTATCTTTGACAGTAAGGTACATTTCTTGGATGCAGCAAAAAGGTGAATTCTATTTTCTAATCCAGTACATTAGTCTGTGACCATACATACCGAGAGTTATCAGTGAGCAGGATTTATTGATTCCTGTTATTGTGTTGTTATATTGTAAGTTTCTTCCCATCATTTGAAATACTGTCCTGAGATTACTTATTTTTTTGTGTTTTCTTGGGTGGAGTTAACCTCTTCAGATGATAACTTTCCTTCTAGTGACCTTGTAGGGCTGGCTTGAAATTTTTGTTTTATTATTTTGTGTTTTCTTCTTCTGTCTTTTGTGATTGGCGGTTTTGCTGGGTATCGTAGTCTGGACTGGTACCTGTCATCTCTAAGAGTTTGTTGAACATATGTGCACGCCCTTCTGTCTTTCAGTCTCCATTGGGAAGTCAGGTGTTATTCTTTTCTGCAGCTAAGTCTTTTCCCCTTGTAGCTGTTAATATCTTTTCTCTATTCTATACATTTAGAAATTTATTTCTGGTCCAGTCTATTCATTCTCATTTTTGTTCTGTATGTTTCTTGTACCTTGATATGTACATCCTTCTTTAGTTTGGGGAAAATTTGTTTTATGATTTTATTTAAATTTTTCTGTCTTTGATCTATGTTTCTTCTCTTTCCACTGTTATTACTTAGCATTTTTTTCTTTTTTTCTTTCTTTTTCTTTTCTTTTCTTTTCTTTTTTTTTTTTTTTTTGAGACAGGGTTTCTCTGTGTAGCCTTAGCTGTCATGGAACTCACTCTGTAAACCAGGCTGGCCTCAAACTTCAAAATCTGCCTGCCTCTGCCTCCCAAGTGCTGGGATTAAATCCGTGCACCATCACTGCCCGGCTTATGTAGTATTTTTAAAAATTTATTTTATGTATATATTTATACATATACATATACATATACTTACACTTATAAATAAATACTTTTTACTTTTAATAAATAAATATTTATTAGATAAGATTTAGTTTTCTTATGATGTCCCAGATTTCCTGAATGTATTTTGCTTCAAAGTTTTCCTCTTTCTTCCTTCCTTCCTTCCTTCCTTCCTTCCTTCCTTCCTTCCTTCCTTCCTTCCTTCCTTTCTTTCTTTCTTTCTTTCTTTCTTTCTTTCTTTCT
>NC_034594.1:2256367-2260464 GCF_900095145.1 Mus pahari | reverse complement strand
CTCTCTCTCTCTCTCTCTCTCTCTCTCTCTCTCTCTTTCTCTCCTGAGGTATTCATTTTTTTCCGTCTTGCCTTCAGTGCCTGAAGGTTCTCTTTTGTATGTCTTGGACTCTGTAGCTGAGGTTTACCTCTGATGTTTTGTGACTTCTTAACTATTTTGTTTCCAAGTGTGTTTCAGTTTGGGTTTTCCTTAGTGATTCTTTTCCTTCTTTCACATCTTGAACTGTTTTTATTATTTCGTTCCACAGCTTCTTAGCATTTTTATAGACTTCCTTAAGAGATTTATTTATATCCTCCTTAAGGTCCTTGAATGTATTCACAATTTCTTAGTTGAAGTGCTTGTCTTATGCTTTTCAAGTCCCATGAGTCCATAATTATGGGAAGTAGGACCTTTTAAATTAAGTTCAAAGGACTTAGAAGAAGACAAAGGAGAAGAAGACAAAGATGAAGACAAAGAGGACGATGAAGATAAAGATGACAAAGAAGAGGAGGTGGTACTACTAGTGGCAGCAGCAGTACAGTCTCTCTTGGTGAGGACTCAGCTTTAAAGTGCAGTCATAGTAGGGAGCAGATCTAGGTGGTGAATGGTGAACTATAGAGATGTTTACTCAGCTCCACATTACAAATACAGGCAGGGAGTGTGGAGTGGTCAAGTGGGAGCTCCTNGTTTTTTATTCCTAAAGATTTCCATTTTCTGTCACCAGGTCTCTTTCCTCAGAAGCACATGCAGGTCCATACTCCGTGGAAATATCCTTTGGGGAGCAAGTGCTAGCCACTCCATGTCCTGGATCACTAGACAGCTGCACTTTCAAGGTGGGTTCTTAGGATAGAGGAATGTGTGTTTAACTGGTCAGATAGTATGCTGTTTTATCAGTGGCAAGTTATGAGTCAACCCACGTCTTCCTTAATAGGGAGGAAGAATTATGGAGAGAATGTTATGTCTTTCTCTATGGGTTTACCTGTGAAAGATAAACACTGAGTCCTTGTATATCAGGCCTAGCCAAGTGCCTATGTATAGTATGGAGTACAATGCTCCCAAAGCCATCTAGTCAGCTTGCCACATTACCCAGGTAATGAATGGTGGAGTCAGGATTTGAACCCTCATGTGACTGTGAAACCGCAGGGAACCTGAAGCTCATAGAGGAGCCACAGACCTGGCTTTTGTGGACAAGTGTAACATTTTCAGCAGATTCTGATTGTTTGGATACTGAAGGGGCATAAAGATTCCAGGTCCTGCTGGGGGGTGGGGCCAATCTCTCTGCTTCATGGCACCTGTCTTAGTCAGGGTTTCTATTCCTGCACAAACATCATGACCAAGAAGCAAGTTGGGGAGGAGGATTTATTTAGCTTACACTTTCACTTGCTGTTCATCTCGAATGCCATTATATAGGCACCGACTTTTTGAAATTGGCAATTTGTTGTCTAATCACAAGTAACATTTTGACCCTCAGCCCAAAAGAATATCATTGCCTAAAATTTTGTTTCTGTATGTAGGTAGCAAAAGGAAGCAACAAATTCTTTCTTGTTAAGAGCCATATCACAGCTCTACTCTGGCTCAGGGACCATCATAGATAGAAAATGTCTGAGCACCCCTGAATCACCAAGCTCCTTACACCCCAGGAGTAATTTTCCTACTTAGTATAAAGATCAGTGAGGACAGAGGTTGGGGGGCCCACTTTCTGCAATTGCACATTAAAGGAAACAAGTCCATGAATGGCTCCACTAACTTGGTGAGTTGATGAACCATCACCAGGGGATGCAGTTAATGAGAGACATCCAAGTGAAAGAAAATGCAGTGGGCCGCCTTTCTGCTCTGTGACTGGGACTAAGGGAACCATGGGTATTAAAAATTAATTCCGTCTTGCTGGCCCACTCCAAAGAGCCTGCTGCGGGCACTGACAAGTCTGAAGAACTCACAGAAGGTTTATCAAGCAGCTGGCGGCTGTGACTTTATCATTCTAATCCGCTGTTTTATGCCACTCTCTCTGGCCCACCTACCTTCCCATCTTGCTATTGCTAACCCCACAGGGGTAAAGGACCAGCATGTAGGAGCCCTGCTTTGGAAGCTCATTAATTTCTCACTATTCTGTCTCCAGCCTGATGGGTGACCAGAGGCCTCTTTCTCTTAGAAAAAGTACCATTTTATGTTATATGAATGCTGAGAAACAAAACAAAACAAACAAACAAAAAGCAAGTGAAGACTTTCATTATGGTTTAACCCCGAGTATATCCCAGTGCTCTTTGAGAAGTGTATGTGTGTGTGTGTGTATGTGTGTGTGTGTGTGTGTGTGTGTGTGAAGCAATAAATAAATCTATATATCCCCACTAGCTTCTCTAAGAGTGGCAGATGGCACACTAGAGCTTATATTTCAAGTTGGAAACCTAGAGGTATGCTTCATCATTTGCTTTGAAGTTGATTGCTCCATCTGCCTCAGTTTTTAATGAGTGTGAGAGAGGGCAATAACGGAGTTGCTAAGATTCCAATGGAAGTCACTTTGGTAGGAAGGGCTTCCCCGTGGGAGATGAAAAGCAGATTATAGTCATTGGGTTGGAGGCCAGAGCTGGGACTGAATGTTTGGTATCACGTGTGGAACTGCATTAATCTTTATCTTCTGTGGAAATCACAGCCTGCTCTTAATCTATGAAGCCATAGTAGTCGTATCTGCATGCCCTCCCCCAGCTGTGCATATTTTCTGTGAACTAGTTTCTAACCCTTTCCTGGAGGGAATGAGGAAAATGACCTTGATGTCAGACAGTACTGCTGTGTACATCAATACTTAAACTCCACACCCAACAGGCCACCACCAGATTGGCTAAACAGCCCTTTCATTCTGAATGCCTGATTAGGGCTGTTGATTAACCATGGTTATTTTCTGGTAATAGTCTCCCTGGGAATTTGAACTCCTGGGGAGCTGGATGTAGCTCAAACTAATCAGTTTTCTGTGGTTTGTTTTGTAAATGGAAAGCAGCATCATAGATTGTTTAGAGATAAAGCTGTCTAAGCACCTAGTGAGACCAGAAGTGAATAAGTTTTCTCCTGGGTGAGACACTAACTCATGGATCAAACCTTGGCTAGTTCAGCACATTTTGCATGCATCTCCATTTCCTCACATAGTCTGTTATGATTACCCAATAGAGTAATACTCTATCCTTAGCCTAACTGAGATGCCTGTCAGTGAGATGGGCTTTCTGAATCAGCTTGTTCTCCCTTTGCTTCTCATTAGTATTCCAGTTCTCTTAAGGTTTTACTGCTATGAACAGACACCATGACCAAGGCAACTCTTCTAAGGACAGCATTTAATTGGGGCTGGCTTTACAGGTTCAGAGGTTTGGTCTATTATTATCAAAGTGGGGTATGGCAGCATCCAGGCAGGCATGGTGCAGGAGGAACTGAGAGTTCTACATCTTCATCTGAAGGCTGTTAGAGAATACTGACTTCCAGGCAGAGGACGAGGGTCTTAAAGCCCACACTCACAGTGCCACGCCTATTCCAATAAGGCCACACCTACTCCAACAGGGCCACATCTCCTAATAGTGCCACTTCTTGGGCCAAGCATGATACCAGTCAACTAAGAATGGGATACTAGATGTATAGACAGGAATTCAGATGTCTCCAACATTTCAATCTAGACAGAAAAGCAAGTGCACTGGCAGTAGGCAAGGTTTCATTTTTGTGAAGCCTGAAACTAACTTGTGTTGTGCTTTAAGGCCACAGTGTGGCCCTCTGAGAGGCCAAACAAGCAGCTGACCGAGACAGACACAAATACTTACATACAACCCATGGACTGAAGTCAGGGGACCCTGTGGTTGAATTAGGGAAAGGCTGGAAGAAGCTGAGGAGGAGGGCAGCAGTCTCAACTGACCTGGACTCTCGAGATCTCTCAGACACTGAACCACCAACCAGGCAGCATACACCAGCTGATATGAGGCCCATGACAAACATACAGCAGAGGACTGCCTGATCTGGCCTCAGTGAGAGAAGATGCACCTAACCCTTAAGAGACTTGAGATCTCAGGGAGTGGGGAGACCTGGTGAGGTGATGTGGTGTGTGAGAGGGGTGGGGACACCCTCTTGGAGACAGGAGGAGGAGGGGGAGG
>NC_034594.1:2248978-2254782 GCF_900095145.1 Mus pahari | reverse complement strand
GTGATCAACAGCAATGTGGAAGTGTAAGCTGAATAAACCCTTTCCTCCCCAACTGCTTCTTGGTCATGATGTTTGTGCAGGAATAGAAACCCTGACTAAGACAATCTTAAAAACGTTAATTCGTTTCTAGGTAAATGTGTCTCTTTAAGATCCAGATACATTAAATTTTAACAGTGGAATCAAAAGACTGACGTTCCAGATGGTGCCTTATCTACTTTTGTTTCTGGTAAAATATGTCTATGGGCATGGCAGAAAGGTAGGTAGGAACGGCCTTGCAAGACTTGAACAACATGTTATAGAGAAGTGAGTTGTGTGCCCTCTATCAGGTCCCTTTAATTCACTCTCAGAGGGATACAATAATGCCTGTCTCTCCTCTTTCGTGGAAACAGCACAGGGATAAGAAATAGTAGGTGTCCAGTCTTTAGGGACACACATCCTGCTTTCCAGTAATGCTTTGTGGGAAATAGTTAATGGCTCTTGTGGTCATGTACAGTCTAATGAAATGTTCACATGTGGTAATACTTTCTATACAGTTTTCCAAGGATCAGACACCTGTTTTATATCAAGTTTTCCCAGCAAGTGGAGTTCCAGGTAAGAAATCTTCTATTAAATATGAGTGATTGTGGATCTCTTTAAGAACCCCCATTGCTTTTTGTACGCAGTCTGATTTAACTTCATGTCTGATGTTGTTTTGAAAATAACTCTCAGCTTCTGGCTTCTTTTTAAATTGGGTTGTTTTCCCCTTTAGGCACCTTTGTTCTATGGCTTTACTGATAATAACACAAAATTTAAACATTGTAGCATGTAGTTTCTACTACCCTGCTTTAAGCTCCAGGTGGACCAGGCTACCAGCAACCACGCTGGACCCTTGGATGCACAGATGAAAGACACATACATACACATAGCTCATTTTTAACCTGACATGGCTTGGTGGCTGGGCTCTTTTAAGCCTCCCATGGCTATCTTGCCTTTCCTCTACTTCTTGCTCAACACCTGGCATCTGCTCTCAGCTTAGTTGTGATTCTAATCTTCCACCTGGGGAAGTGGTCAATGGCCACTCCACCCGAGATCTCATATGGCTGGTGACTTTATGTCCCTCTGAGCATGGCAGATTCCTTCTCCTCCTCTGGTGTCTCCTAGCCTGCCTTCAGGAACCAGAAGCCCCACTTCTTATGACCAGCCTTTAGCCACTGGCATCTTTATTGATCGATCAAGAACCAATTGGGGAACAGGACCTTCAGAGTTCACATGCAGATTCCTGATCAAAGCATCAGAACCACTGCCTACAGAACGTGATTTTTTTTTAAAGTCGAACAAAATCCAAAGGAATTGATACAGGAGACTGGCAGAGACAGACAGCACCACCACTTGGCTTTATTATTACCAATCTTAGTCCACTCATACCGGGAAGTCCTTATTGAGCCCCTGCTATGTGTCTACTTATATTCTTAACTCCTAATATGTCTTATTATCCGAGGATCACAAAAAACATGATGCTACAGGAGCTATTCTTATTAGTTTCATTCTGAGGAGAAAAAAATAAAGTATTGGGAGTTAAAGTGTTTGTTTAAAACAGTGGTTCTCAACTTCCCTAATGCCCCAACTCTTTAATACAGTTCCTCATGTTGTGGTAGCCCTCAATCATAAAATTATGCCATTGCTACTTCATAACTGTAATTTTACTACTACTATGAATTGTAATGTAACCATATGATATACAGGATATGACTTGTAACGTAACTATCTAATATGCAGGATATCTGATGTGAATCCCCCAGAGGGGTCATCACCCACAGACTGAGAAGCACTGGTCTAAAGTCAACCAATAGAAAGCAGTGTGGCTGAGATCTGAACTTAGATAAACCTGTGTGTGTGTGTGTGTGTGAGTGTGTATATATATATATATATATATATATATATATATATATATATAACCATTTTGTGGTGTGTAAATTGGTACTGGATACAACTCAGAATACCCTGGTACTTATTGAGAGGATTTATTCATGAGTTAAAGAAAACATGGACATGTGTACTTGGTCTTAGTCAAAAGGCTCAGAAAAGATGAAACACGGGCACATTAGAACCAGGAGGGTGGAGGAGAAGGCAGCTGGGTAAGATGAGGAGATTTTCATAGAAAAAGAGGATGCTCTGAAGATTAGGTCCCGTAGCTTTGTCAGCCTTCTTTAGAACTACATAATAAGCACAGCCTTTAAAAGATGACTTTTGCTATCTTTTTATTGGCAAATTCCTGTATGTATGTATATAAGTATACACATATACATATATCAGATGTTTCATTTGTTCTAAATTTCTTGTATGGTAGACATATGTAAACATAGTTGCTAATTTAAAAAATAATTACATCTACCTCTTTACTTATTAGTGTGTGTATGTGTGTGTGTGTGTGCTATGCAGTGTGTGTACCATGTATGTGCACATGTGCCACAGCTTGCGTGCAGTGGTCAGGGGACAACTTTCAGGAGTTGGTTCTCTCCTTGTGCCATGTGGACTCAGGGATGAAACTCAGGTCATCATGCTCAATAGAGCATGTTTTTGTTTTTTACCAAATCTTTGCCAGACCAAGGTGCTAGGCTTTTAGGTATGATTCTGTCAGAACATATAATCTGATTTAATTGTTTTGATGTGTTTGACTGGTTAATATAATCAGAATGAATATCTATGTTACAGAGAGTGCTTGTATGTCGAAGTATGTATGTATATAAGCAGAATTGTGTATTTCACGTGTATGTGTGTACTTCAGTTATCCTCTGAAGAGTAAGAATTTGGAACTGTCTTATTGGCACGAGGCTTTCACAAATACAACCCATATCATTAGTTTGAGTAACTGAGACATGATCATGTTTTATGAAAAAGGATGTGCACTGTGGAAATTATGTGCAGACAGCTAGGTTCCTGCTGCTGAGTGCAAAAAGCTCCAGTTTAGGTGGCAGAGACCTTATTGTGATAAAGGATGAGTAAGGAGCTATGGGAGATGTGGGTGGGATGTCAGCTGCTCTCCAGGTCTGTCAAACCAGCTTGTCTCACTGAGGTGGAGTTCTGCACTATCTCTTCTATCTTGGGAAGTGTGTGTGTGTGTGTGTGTGTGTGTGTGTGTGTGTGTGTGTGAGATTGGTGGCTGGCCCTGTCAGATTGGTCCCTCGAGGTACGATGCATATGGCTGCATCTCCACAATCACTTTCTGGACAATTACTCTCATTTCATTTGGGAAGCTTGCCCAGAGTAGCAGCTAGGGACATGCGGGAGGAGGTGGCTACAGAAGAGATGGCGTGCTATTTTATGGGTAGTTGGATTCCTGTATGTGCTTAACAGCCCTTCGCTGTGAAGCAGAATCCCCTGGCACTGTGTTCTACTTTGCCCATTTGTCAGCTTCTGTTTGGCTTCTTTGTTTAGGAACAAACAACCGAAGAGCCCACAGGACCTTCTCATTTCTGTAATCTGCTAATTGTTTTCGAATGGCACTTAACAAAGCTTGACTCTCTAGGGCTGGGAAGCCAGTGGTGTGGCTTTGTCAACACCAATAGATATGTTTTAGCAGCAGCAGAGAAATTGAGGTTTCAGCTTTCTGAAAACTCTGAGACCTTTGTCTCAGTACTTAAGATGGCACACTGCCTTGCCATCTACCTGAAATGGTCAGTGCTAGGCATGCAATGACTGTAGATGAAAGTCGCCTTTTACTAGTGACAAACAGAACAGCATGCAAAGAACACACAGATGATTCATGATGATGATGATGATGATGATGATGATGATGATGATGAGCAGCAGCAGCTTTAACTGCTTGTGGAGAAACTCAAAACTTTTTTGGATGCAGAGGCCACACGTATCCAGAGGCATCCTTTTTCAAGTTTTGAGGACTTACTGGATCAACAAAAAGCTTTTTTTTTATCTGCAAAGCTAGTTTATAATATTACTGCCTGAAAATTGTGGGTAGCTGGGTTTATAGGTATGTGACATTGTACATGGCTTACCCTGACTCTGCTCAGTGAGCAACATATGTCCAGACTTTAGCCCTAACTCTATTGCTTGTTTTGTGCTTGTATTTTAATTCCTGTCCAGTTGACTTATGAGAGACCTTTATCTTTTGTACTTAGAATTACAGAAACTGCCTAGGATCTCAGAAGACCAATCAGAATGTGTGACATGACCTCTTCATACAGTTTTTTATTTTGTTTTCTCATTTTTATTAGTTCTTTGAAGATATCATACAATACATTTTGGTCACACTTACACTTTATTCCCACTCTTTTCAGATCCACTTCCTCCTTAACTACCTGTCCACTTTTGTGTTCTCTTATTTTCTTAAAACACACACACACACACCAAGTCCAATTTGTGCTGCCCATCTACCTTTGAGTGTGTGGCCTTCTACTAGAGCACGAGTGACTCCCTAGGGACCACACTCTTAAAGAAAATTGACAATCCCCCCCCAGCAGCTATCGATCGCCAACAGCACTGTGTCCAGGGTAGATCTTCATCCTAACTTCCCTTACTCCATGCTGGGATTTTGTCTGCCTTGATAGTGCACAGGTTTTGTGCATGGCCGCCACAAGCACTGTGAGTTTGCTTGTGCAGCTGCCCTGGTGTGTCCGGATGAAGGTGTTTCCTACTTATCGTCACAGTCTCTCACTCTTACCCAATGACTCGAGTCCTGGGGGAGGGGGTGTGATATGGATATCCATCCCCCAACCCCAAAGAGCTAAGCACTCTGTAACTCTTACTCTTTGCAAGTTGGCCAGTTGTAAATCTCTGTGCTGACCTCAATCTACTGCCAAAAGAAGCTTCTCTGATGAGTGTTGAGATATGACACATAAAACACATATGTATCACCTTACATATGGCATGCCACATAGGGTTTCATGTAGGCATACACTGTATAACATTCGTATTGAAAGATGCATGTCTGTCTCCTCAAACATATCCTTTACTTTTGAAGACACTCAGAACCCTTTCTTCTTGATTTTTAAAACCCAGTACATTGACATTATTTGAAGTCACCAAAATGAGAAATAGAATGCCCGGGATTATTTTTCTGATATAACTACAACTTAGCTGTCATTGGTCAACCTGGTCTTAGCCCACCCTGTCACTTTCCAACCTATGACAAATACCATTCTACTCTAGACTTCTGTTCACTCAATGCTTTTAGGTATTATGTTAGCTTAGATTTTCCACTACATAACCCTGTCACTGGGCTCTAGCACTCATTTTACATTAATATCATTTATTAAATATGTTAGCTTTATATACCTGTGCCTTGTTAGGGTTATGTAACAAAACAAACATAAACAGAATTTATGTTATACATTCGGAGTTTGTGCTAACTCTTAAAACAGGAGCAGTAGTGCACGTGTACGGCCGGGTCATCACTAACTGGCTGGAGACCTTCGATCCTGATGTGGACTACATAGAGAGGTAAGCATGTGTTCGTTCCTGTGTTACATATCTGCTACATGGCATCCTGGGGCCAGCTTCTTATGCAGTGGGAAATTGTAAGCACTTGACACAGAACTGCTATTTTTCTCTATGCAGTTTATGGTCCCTCATGCACCAGATTTCAGCTTTTACTATGTGAATGTGACTGTAACTGGCAGATTAAGTTGCTATCTTCCTTCCTTCCTTCCTTCCTTCCTTCCTTCCTTCCTTCCTTCCTTCCTTCCTTCCTTCCTCCCCCTCTCTTTCCTTTCCTTTGCTTTCTCTTTCTTTCTTTCTTTCTTTCTTTCTTTCTTTCTTTCTTTCTTTCTTTCTTTCTTTCTCTCTCTCTCTCTCTCTCTCTCTCTCTC
>NC_034594.1:2241770-2248638 GCF_900095145.1 Mus pahari | reverse complement strand
CTCCCTCCCTCCCTCCCTCCCTCCCTTCCTTCCTTCCTTCCTTCCTTCTTTACATCCTTCCTTCCTTTCTCCGACAAGTAGAGAACTGCACTGTGTTCCCTGTGTGAACTGCACTGTAACGACATCCATGGGTTTTTCCTTTTGGTTCTTACCCTTACCTCTCTCCACGCTGAGGGTAAATTCTTTCTAAAGTGATACATAAACACAGAAGTCCATTTACGTCTGTTCATTCAGAAGTCCTACTGGTAGGATGAGAGGGAACAGTGAACTCAGTCACCAAACAGGGAAGGATTCACTAACTCAGGTCTTAAAAGCTGTGCAGCTTATAATGTTTTCTGGAGTGATTAGATGTGAACATGACTTTCTTTATGGACACATTGGAAGTATAAAATGTTACTATAAAATCATCCACACAGGGGAGAGGAAGACCAGGGTTCATGGGAAGTCAGAAGCAACTGCTATCCTCCAACAAATCCAGTAACTGTAGTGAGGATTTTTAAGGCAGAAGAAACATTATTTCACTACTTAACCAACTGCACAGTGTCTATACACAGTGTTTAAAATTTTCTTCACCCTGAAGTGAATGTCTTAGAAGCATTTCCTATGGCTTCTCCATCTTTTATATTCTTCCCTCTATTTATACCATTAAGAAGTCATCAACTTCTTTTTCTTCTTAAATTAAAAATAGACTTCTACTGGAGATAGAAAGCCCAAGTACATTCTTAGCCAATGTGCCATTGTCACTATGCAGACCTATCTCAACCTCCATCTGGGATCCAACTTTTAAAAGGGGCAGAAAAAGTGCAAACTCTACAATAACTGTGCAGACCAAGCATGGCCAACCTGGGGAAGGGTTTGTAAGAACTCCATGTGCAGTGCAGAAGCATGGGCCATGAGGGAGCCTCTATTTTCTGGAAGAAAATTTACAGTCTTCACTGCCCAGTGCAATGCTACCCCATCGGGCCAGAGGAGAAAGTTCACAATGTTCTGCCTCTTAGCAGCCAGTTTTACTAGGAACACTGCACTATTGCTTGTCTTTGTTTCTGTTTTTTGCCCTCCAATCCAGCCCATTGATCCTAGAAGCTGGAGGAGACAAATGGCTTACTCCGTGTTCTCTTATAAACAGGCAGACAGGAAGCTGGTGAGTATTGTTGTTGCTGTTGTTATTGTTTTCTTGCGAATGTGTGTGCTTTCAGTTTCTTCCATATGACAATCTCATACACATACATTCATCATTTCAAAAACAGAAACCATGGGTATCAGTTTTCTCCCTTTAGGCTTATAGGAAAAGATGAGAGGCTCGGTTATCACTGGAAATAAAAAATAAAAAAAGGGTAAAAGCCTAGGCACTCCTCACTGAAGGCAAACCCTGCACCGAGGCTTACTCAACGGGCACACTGAGTAATAGCAACAGTGATATGTAGAGTTACTATTCATCTTCCTTTGTATAATAAGCAATCTTTAGAACACATGTCATAACCACTGTAACGATAATGACCAGGAAAGCAAATATTGCCTGAAACGTGTTTTTTTTTTTCTTTCCCTTTTTAAATGTGCTTCTGTGTTTATGTGTGCATGTATGTGTGAGGCTTTACCTGTACATGCAGGTATGTTCAAATTTGATGTGTTGGAATCATAATAGATCTGTTTCCAATCCTATTCAAAGAGACAGGCCCTCTTACTCAGAGCTAGCTATGTGCAGTCTTGCTCACACAGAGTCCCATCTTGTAATGTTTTAAAATGAGTATATACATTTTCTAGGTCATAGAGCCCAAATCGGACTGGATTCTTACTTTACTTGCAACTAGGTGGATTAGCTGTGCTCTGAGGCTATTACAAGAATTGTTTGCAGTGGCTTGGCTTCTTGGGACGAGTTTTTAGTGAAGCCAAATTCTAAAGTTTCTTTCTAGTGTCTTCCTGTTGTTTGCCTGAAACTGTCGGTTTTTCGGTCACATCTCTTGATACGTTTTATTATACTTGTCATAAAATAGATCTTTGGGAAGAGAAAACTAAACAGAAACTAGGAGTAAGTTAAGTTTTATTTGTCATACTGTATATTACCCATGGGGCTTATGTATTGATGACTCCAGTTAGTGTTATCTTGAGGATAAACTTACTATCGATCCTTTCAGTATGTATCAGTTTCCTCTGGCTAATTTGACTTCTATACATTGCTTTCTTTAAAGAGCTGGGAATTCTAAGCAGTTGTTTGGTTATTCTTACTTCGGTATTTTTTCCCACAGTTTTCCCATCCAGGAGGAACATGGCCTTGGGACTGTGCAGTGTCGTGTGGAAGGCGATTATATTGGTCTGTTTTACAAGTGT
Source organism: Mus pahari (assembly GCF_900095145.1). NCBI lineage: Eukaryota > Metazoa > Chordata > Mammalia > Rodentia > Muridae > Mus > Mus pahari. The sequence goes on along the minus strand of NC_034594.1, from coordinate 2,246,313 downwards.
CATTTAAAAGAAAATAATTTCTTTCTTGGTATCCAGAAAAGAAAACAAAACCACATTTCTTATATGACATCATGTGAATAATAATTGCTGCCAAAATGACTTCTAAAAGTAACACACAAAACAACTTCCATGTAAACTTATTTGTCATAATCAGTAATTTTACTTTAGAAGTGATCATGCTGACAACATCAACTGGTGTGTTGGATTATAATCATACTTCATCTAAATCTAAGCCCGGTATTTTATTTGCCATGCATGTGTCCATTTCTTCATGAAAGTCATAGTCTGAAATATTTACCTGGGTATCATGAGTGAAATTCCAGGCTTGGGCAATAGTAATGGTGCTGGAATTTTGAACCTAGGCTAGCAATACCCTGGCTCAGGAGAGCCCTGCACAGTCTTACATTACTGTGTGTTTCTTTGTGTTTCAGGTTCTCAGAATGTTAGTTTTTCAGTATTTAACAAAGGGAGGTGAGTAACTGGGGTAGACACGTCTGCCTGAGTCTTGTATTGTCTGTAACAACTGGGGTACATTCTTTAACCTTTATAATTTCAACCACACCCCAGTAGGATATAGCAAACTTCTCACACCTCCTGGATTTCCTTCACTTGAGAGAGCATTGTGTTCCGACTGACCTGTGGGTATTACAGATGCTTCAACATCGGGATGATGCAGAATTTTAAGAACTTCAAGCCCTTCAGTCAAAGTGTGGTGACTCTGCAAGAGACATGTTATGTCTTAAGAATTGCCTTCTTCAAGAGGGAAAGAATTCATATTTCACCATTTTTTGAGACACAGATAAATTAAGATTCAGGATTTCTGGGTGTACCTTCTTGTTCCGGTAGATGTTTTTGTACATTCATTGTTTGATATTAATTTCATTGCGATTATATCAACACATTATATATGAGGATTCAGCTCAAAGCATGTATTTGTTTTTTCTTTCTCTAGTCTCAAGAACCAAACGTGTCTACTCTATTGTAGTAATCTATAGTATCTATCTATTGTAGGAATCTGGATCCATTCATCTATTGGCAGCAGAATCTACCTTATTTATTTAGTGTACATTAGCTCAGTATTAGGCCCATTCACATTTCCTGCTGCATTTAACACTTCTGACATCTCACAAAATAGAGACTGATTTTTCCTATACAATCATTGATTTTATCTATGAGAAAACAAACTTGTATTCATCGATATTGTTTTTAGGTTATCAAAATGATCTGGTGTCCAACTTATTGAATTTACTAGAGGTGATTCTACGAACTCCCTTTTGAGAAGCTGATTTATAAAAACGTAATGCAATTGGAGGCGACATTTTATTTTCCTTTGTAGGTCGATGGTGCATAAGGAAGCCTGGCTCATCAGTGCTAAACAGGAACTGTTCCTGTACCAGACATACCCAGGTACTCTTTCCCTTCATCCTGTCTTCTTCATTTCTTCCCTCACAGTGCACTCAAAGTTAGACTCTCCTCTTCTTCTGGCAGCTTTTCTGTGACCATTAACATGGCCTCTTCGTTCTGGTTAAAGGTAAACTGCTTGTATCTGGATCAGCTCTGGTACTTAAAGTCCTGCACTGATTACTGATGTCTTGAGAAACTAGATGCTTTTGTTCTTGCACTTTCCTCATGGCTTGCATGCACCCAGATAGTGCAGCCCAGTCATGTATTGTGGCCTCTCGATGCAAGCAAGAGATGAAGTAAACATGGCACACAGGAGGCTGGCATCAGTGTAACACAGCATATTGTTTTACAGTGAACTTTTTATTTTATAAACAAGAGTAGGCATTATAAGATAACAGAAAAAAGCATAGGGGTAGTATAATATAATAAGCAGATAAAGGTAATTTAAATTAATTATTATTGAATGTAGACAGTACATATTTGTGTTATACTTTTAATTGAATTTTTTTATACTTTATTATCATTTGGCAGTTTCATAGTCATAGTTCTTTTGTTTCCCATTCCATTCTTTCTCCAATGGGAGTATAGTAGATTTATATGCACTGTCACCACACATCATATGTGTGTTGTGTGTTGTATATGTCCTTATAACAACCTTACTGATGTCACTACATGATAGGGTTTCAGCACCAGTGCATTCTTATGCCACTACTGATACAGATGTGATCTGTTTTTTGCTAATGCACTGTCCAGCAATTTTTGACTATATCCAAAGAGACTGAATTGTAGACACAAAGATATAGCTATAGACTGAATGACACAAAGGGGAGTTGTGCCTTCCTGTATGTTCTGAAAAGTAAAAGAATGAAAGTGACCCTTAAAAATATAATAGGGCTTCTTTCCGGGCATTCTCATAGCTAGGGGTTATGACTCGCCTGTTCTGATGCTAAGCTACGGTGTTACCCTCTGACGGGCTTACTCTGCTACTAAAAGATGAACACTGAAAATTGCAAAGTCGCATGAAATTGTGGACTTGCAGTTATGTAGCAGGTTGGCTATTTAAAGAGAGCACCCAGGGTTTAGGTTGGGATACAGTCACAAAGTTGCCTAAAACATGTCTGTGACATAAGTTCAGATCTTAGAAACAGCAAAAATCCCCCTGTCCAAAAGAGAAAGTGACCATCTTCTACAACTGTTCCTCTTACTCTAGACAATCCATCCTGCTGGAGCTGAATTCTGACCCTTGCCTTTCTTGACTTTAAACAGTTAGTTACCTGATGTGTTTGAGAGTAAAGAAGCATTCATACTGATGGATACAGCTACAGACAGCAGCATGACAGTTGCATCCTTGTTGAGTCTTTGGCATATAATTCCAATGTTCACCTCTTTGAGCTAAAGAATAGCTGTATTGCCCTTGTGTTACTATTGAGAAAAATGGGTAAAGGTTGCAACTTATCCATAGGTCCCCACAAATGGAAAACCTCATGCACTTAGCCAACACCTTTCAGGAAGCATGTTATCTTGGGTACCCTGCCTCAGGCTTCTATGATTCTGCTGTGATTTGCAGTTCTGACGGGCTGGAGGAAGAGGCTAACCTTATCTGTGGTCATACCTCTCTTGGGATGGAGACTCACAAGCATAAACATTTTTATAGTGGAGGGATCCTTGGAGATATGGAGAATCCGTAAGGGTCTGGGGCTTAACCTCTTAAGACTGGCACTCAGCAAGCAGTCCAGTGTGGCTAAGTCTCTAAGTCTTTCTGAGCCTAGATGCAGCCTATGAGAAATGAGTAATGAGGAGCTTGTCCTTTTTCTTCCAAAGACTGGCTAAAGTAGTTGGTGAGAAGAATATTTGAATTCACCCAACATTTCTTTGTCCTTTTTATGATCACGGTCATGGAATAACAAGTTTCTTCATTTTACTACCACATATTATTATTAAATATAACACATTCATTTTATTTTATTTTATTATTGGTTTTTTGAACCAAGGTTTCTTTTTGTAGCCCTGGCTATCCTGGAAAATGTCAGGTAAACCAGGCTGGCCTCGAACTCAGAGATCTGTCTGCCTCTGCCTCCCACTTGCTGGTATTAAAGGAGTGTGCCACTATACCCAGTTGATACATCTATTTTATCTTTATAATCTCTGTGTAATTGGGGGGCCCATAATTTCCAGTATAGCTTGCTCTAGTGACTTGTCGTGGGGGGAGGGTGTCCGACGATGGTGATCCCCTGCAGATCCATGTTCTGCACAGCTCCCAGCATTTTCTACATCAAGCACACAGCTGACCCTTGTCCACTGCCCACAGTCTCTGGAGCAGTGACTCTCATCCTTCCTCATGATGCTCCAGCCATTTAACACAGTTCCTCACACTGAAGTGATCCCCATCCATAAAACTATGTTCACTGCTATGATGCTCCAGCCATTTAACACNCCATTTAACACAGTTCCTCACACTGAAGTGATCCCCATCCATAAAACTATGTTCACTGCTACTTTGTAACTGCAATTTTGCTACTGCCATGAATCACAGTGCAAACATCTGATGTGTAGGACAGTCTCAGGTGACCCCTGTGAAAGGGTCATTGCACCCCCTAATGGGCTGCAACTCACAGGTTGAGAACTGCTGCTCATCTTCTGTGAGAAACAGCCTAAGTGTCTATGTCCTTCTTGTGTGGGTCTATGCTAACTCTTCCCCCTCTCTTCTTCCCACCTCTACTCTCTGCCTGTCTCTCTTCCCCATCTCTCTGCATATTCTAGCAATACCAATATGCACTTTGTAATCTTCCCCAATTCTGCCTATTATTTGTTTTCAATGTCCCCTCTTCATTTTATGTGGTCAGTTATAATTTTTTAAATTTCCTTTTTTTTTTTTTACATTTTTTTTATTATTTTCTTTATTTATTTACATTTCAGATGCTATCCCGAAAGTTTCCCATACCCCTCCCCCCACCTCTGTTCCCCTACCCACCCACTCCCACTACTTGGCGCAAGCCTTGCTTTGTGCTAGGTCATACAGAGTTTGGAAGACCAAGGAGCCTCTATTCCCACTGATGGCCGATTAGGCCATCTTCTGCTACATATGCAGCTAGAAACACAAACCCAGGGGGTACTGGTTAGTTCCTGTTGTTGTTCCACC
>NC_034594.1:2231114-2240340 GCF_900095145.1 Mus pahari | reverse complement strand
GGGGAAAGGTGCCGCGTGCCGGATCAGCCTGGGGACTGCTGCCAGGCGAACACCCCCTTAAATTTTCTTCCTAAAACAATCTTGCTCTATAGCTCAAACTAGCCTTGAGTTTGTTGTACCATTGCCATAGTCTTCCCAGTGCTGGGACAATCACTAGGTGTATACCTTCATGTTCAGCATTCCTTGGTCAGTTTAAATTTACCCTTTATGAATCAGTTCAGATATTATATCCAGAAAGTGTTTTTTCGACTGTGTCTTAGTTAGGGTTTTACTGCTGTGAACAGACACCATGACCAAGGCAAATCTTCTAAGGACAACATTTAATTGGGGCTGGCTTACAGGGTCAGTCCATTATCATCAAGGCAGGAGCATGGCAAGGTCCAGGCAGGCATGGTGCAGTAGGAGCTGAGGGTTCTACATCTTCATCTGAAGGTCGCTAGTGGAAGACTGACTTCCAGGAAGCTAGGATGAAGGTCTTAAGCCCATACCCACAGTGACACACTTACTCCAACAGGGCCACATTTGCTAATAGTGCCACTCTCTGGGCCGAGCATCACATACTCTGTACCACAATCTACTCCTAAGCCTTTGTCTACTTCATAGCCTCTTTAATTTTGTTGACCTATATGTAATTACTTACTGTAATTATACTCCAATATACATACACTTCCTTACCATTGACAAGTGCTTGAAGAAAGGGACTACTCTGAATTCTTCATTATATTCCTAACGGAATAGAGTAGTCCCTATGTGGATGCTGGAAAAAGATTGTGCTACCCACAGCTGTTCTACAAGGCTAGGAAGCTTCTCTTCCTAGTGAGCAATAGTGAATGCAGAGACACACAGCTGCTCCAGATGCTGCCAATAAGTGATGGCCGAGTGCTTGGCTCTAAATAAGACACTTAAACTACTTCCTTTAAGGCTCAGGAAACACCATGGAAGAGAGTGCAGAAGGAATGTAAGACCCAAAGACAGAAAGAAGGGGTATAAAATGCCAACTTCTGGGCATGGCATAGTCACCACCATCTTAAACTCACACTGGACCTGCATGAGACTTGCCTGCAATTTTAATTATTGGATACTGAAAGATTCTGGAAGACTAGGGTTCATGGTCTTTGTTTCTGGACCCATTGAGGAGTGTACCAAGTGCCAGTGGACAGTGCTAAATGTCTGGTCAAACAGGTGACCTTGGTTAAGATCAGTGGGTCACTAAACAAAACAAGAAGCTTTGAAAGTTGGCAAAGGATTTGTAGGGAGGGAAGGGTGTTGAAAGGGTGAGAGGTGAGAGTAATTCAAATGCATTTTTATTCATGTATGATGTCTAGGCGCAAAGCAAGTTAGAAAAAAAATGAATACTACTTTGAAGTCATTACTATTCATAACCAGTCCCTGTGCAAATACATCTAGTTTATGTCATGTCTGAATATATGTCCACTATACATTATTCTATGAATACATATATGTTTATACTTAGTTTATCAAAGAGAGGCTGGAGAGATGACTTGATGGTTAAGAGCACATACTGATCTTGTAGAAGACATGAGTTCATTTCCTAGGACCCCTAGGAGGGAGCTCAGAATGACCTATAACTTCAGCTCCAAGATAATCTGATGTCATCTTCTGGCCTCTGTAAGCACGGCACCTCCCCATCCCCATATACACATAACTTAAAAAAAAAAACCTTTAAGGAAAGGGTAGTATGAAATCCTTTAGGGTATGTTTCACATTGCTATAGGGGATTCAGCTTGAAGGAAGAGTGGGTAAGACATTGCATACACATGGAGAAGACCGAAGGCCTGGGTAAAGAAAGTCTTAGCTAGTGCATTCCTTGTGGTGTGCACTACTCTCTTCCAATGTTAAATCCTGGATGTGAAGAGACATACTTCATAAGAAAGCATAAGAGATGCAGGGACCTTTGCTGACACTGTGAGTGACCTTCTTTATAACTACTGATCCTGTCTGTATAATATATATTTATATATATTATAAATATATATATATATATTTATATATTTATAGTCCTTTTGTTATGATGTGCATTTGAAGTGCACAGGCACCCTTGCTTCTGCACTTTCTTGAACAAGTTCCCCCTTCCCCCACTCCAGACTCTCTCCCACAGCAAGCACTTCGGGGTGCTTTCCCACAGAAGTTCTGCTTTCCCCAAACCCTGCTCCCCCATGCAGCAAACTCGGGGCTTCCTTCCCTCCCTGGATGTTCTGAGAGAACTCCAGGAGCCTCAGGTGCGAGCTTGAGAGAGATGGGTGTCCGCCTCCCTTGCCTCCGTGACACTGAGGCTAACAGGCTCTCTCCCTGATAACAGGCTGGGTGCTTCCAGGGGTAGCTGGCACCTGTCCTTGGATAAAAGGAGATTATGGTCCCACATTTAAATCATAGAAGGGAGGTGATCAGAGGTCTCAGGCAGATATGGCTAGTTCCTGATAGCCCCTTAAAGATACTCCTTAGGTCGGAAGAATGCCCCTCTCAGCCACACAATTCGGCCCTACCAAATGATACTGTGTTTGAATTATGACTTGCCTCCCTCGCCTCCCCCATCACCCTAAGTATTCAAACAATCTCTCACTATAATGTATACAAGTGCCAAACCTTTCAAGCTTGTGGTCACACTCCTGTCCTGCCCTGTGGGAAGTTTGAGGTCCAAAATTAAAAGACGCTAAGGCACGACTGCATCGGACTCTGAAGTTCTTGAGCTCTCCTGTGTTTCCCACAGAGTCGGGGCACAACACATTAAAAAGGACAACTTCAACTGTTGCTTAACTTGTAGTGTAAGAATTAAGTGTTGGTGATTTCTCTGGGTCACATCACATTACATATTTAGAAGCTCTCATTTTTATATACTCTTGCAGAAATCTTATCCGTGTTTCCAAAAGTTGGGAGCCTTGGGGGAAGAACAGATATCATCATTACAGGAGATTTCTTTGACCCTTCTGCCCGGGTTACCATTGCAGGTAATTATGGTGAAATGGCTGAAAATGGTTCAGATTTAAATTCTGTAGGCTGTAGGTTTGTTTTTTTTTTTTATCTCTTATGGCTCATGGCTGTGAGGGGAAGCTGCCTTACATTTGAAACTTGTATGTATGTATGTATGTATGTATGTATGTATGTATGTATGTAGTGTGTGTATAGATGTGGATGAGTATATTTGTATGTTATGTGTCTGTAGTATGTGGGGTGTATGTGTGTGTGTGTGTGTGTGTGTGTGTGTGTGTGTGTGTGTGGTGTCTATGTGTATGAGTGAGTGTATGTGTGTGTGGTATGTGTGTGGGTGGATGAGTGTGATGTATGCCTCCCATACCGAGCCTGTCATTGGCTCTGGATTTGTCCTTTGTCCTTTATGATATCTGATTCTTCTAAGGACTTTGCCTGTATGTGTTAGCAACCAGGTGTGATTTTTGTCTGTCACCTTGCACATGTGCCACATTGACAGGAATACTCAGCATATGTGCATGTTTGTCCTATGGATGCATGGAAGAGAAAACATGTCTGCCTTGCCTCAAAGGTCTTCTTTGATTAGAAACAGCCCTTCTCTTCATCTTTGGCAGTAGCAGATGGGCATTTCCTATGCAGTCTCCTCTGGCGCGTTCCCTTGGGAAACCGCTTGCTGGCGCCTTTCTAAACCGCTTTGTCTTGAAACAGGAGTGCTTCTGACACACTCATGCTGCACTTACCCACCCACAGAGCAAGAGGGTCAACACCTCCCTGTGGAATGGAATTGCTTAGTGTGACTTGTTGGCTCACAGCCGACCACACTCAATACTCAACCTCTGGTGCTCTGCACAGTCCCTTTCCTGACCTTCTGTCAGAGTGACAACTTTTGCTACTATCCAGACCCCGCCCTTTACATCAATAGGACCTTTTCCAGTCTTTTCTCCCACCTGCTCACTCGTGAGTGAGTGCATGGTGTGGTGGCGTGGGTGGCCTCCGTGGCATGCATACCTGTGTTTGTGGCATGGCATGGTGTGTGTGTGTGTGTGTGTGTGTGTGTGTATGTGTGTGTTTATTTACAGGTGTATTTATGAGTTTTAAAAATTCTCCTTAGGCATCCCATGTGATATTAGACATGTGTCTCCCAGGAAGATTGAGTGTACTACCAGGGCTCCAGGAAATGAAGCAAGGCTCACTGCTCCTCAGGCAGGTAAGGAAATCACTAAGGCTGCGGCAGTAAATTCTCCACTGCCAAGTTTTGTTTCAGGGACCCAGGGAGTAGAAGGAAACATGCTTGAATTCTGCCTCGGCAGTGTGACTAATTAGATCCCCAGTGCCATGGTCAAGCCTAGCATCTCAGGGAATATCTTAGCTTCATTTCCTTCGTGTGTGGCACTACATTCTTAGCCCTCACCATATGTCTAGGCAGTAGGCTTCAGGCAGAATATAACTGCCACCAAGACACCGGGGCTACTGAATGGAAGCCCCAAACTGCCTCTCTGCATTTGGTGGGGAGGTTGTATGTTTATGGATCGAGGAGACAGGAGCAGTGGAGCATGCTCTTCTCTGTTCAGAGCAGCAGCAGCAGGTAGCTCAGAGAGTAAGGCACAGTGGAGTGTATTTAAATGCTGCTTATCTCCCCTGTGGATGTTTTTCTGTTGATATCACAAATGGGTATGGGAGGTGACATGGCCACCAGCATCTGCATCCAGGAGACACCAGTGAGGAGGTGAGGCAGCAGGTCCCACCTGTCTTCATTTGTTTGAAGCTCCGACATTTTCTGCTAGGCATTAGCATTAGAGGCTCCAGTTCAGTTAAGGATAAGGAAGGCTGGCATGTTGCTCTGTCAAGAAACACAGGTTGCTGTTCTGTGCATGAGGCACTGACCTAATGCTCAAAGATGTAGCAAGTAAATTAGAAAGGCTCAACACGTATAGGCAAAATTGCTCTGCAGGAATGAAACCTTCCTAAAGACAGTCCTTTGGTGTGTAGAGAGAAATGCAAAGGTCTGTCTTGAGAATTCTGGAGCTCCCAGATTGCCTGTATTTACTTAAGGAGAGCTCCCATCCAAGGAGACCAAAGTACTGAAGCAGCTAATGCAGAGAAAGTGTGGTTCCTGCATCAGAAAGCAGAAGGTGGTTCCCTCGTTGAGCATTTCCTGCCTTAGGTGCTCTACTCATGGTAGGATCATTTCCGGAAAGCAGCTATTTGAGTAAGTGATACCCTTTTGAAAGTTTGTCCTGTGGAAGTAGGGCAAAAAAAACTACTCAAAGAAGGGCTTCTTCAACATGGCTGATTCTTGCCCTCAGGGGATAAGATGATATTAGCATCTAATGAGTTCAAACCAGGGATGCAGTTCATCCTGCAGTATACAGCATAGCCCCGCAACAGAGCTGCCCAGACTAAAACAGCAACAGGACAGAGGATAGGAATCTCAGAGTTAAAGTGATTTTTTTTTTTTTTTTTTGGTTTTTCGATACAGGGTTTCTCTGTATAGCCCTGGCTGTCCTGGAACTCACTTTGTAGACCAGGCTGGCCTCGAACTCAGAAATCCGCCTGCCTCTGCCTCTGCCTCTGCCTCCCGAGTGCTGGGATTAAAGGCGTGCACCACCACTCCCGGCCCTAAAGTGATTTTCTTAACATGCTTTGAATTCTCTGCTTATCCCGTATTTATGATCCATGTTAGGGACTAATGAGCAACATTAGTAGTTTATAATAATAGTTATAATAGGTATCCTTTATCCAGTAATTACTCTATTTCCAGATCCTATAGTCTTTGAATATTGTTTCTAGTTTTTACCATCCTTATTTTGATGAATGAGTGAATGGAGACTCAGGGTATTGAGGAATTGCCCGAAAACCTCACACCTAGTAAATGATAGACCACAGATCTGAATACACAGTTAAATACATCTAGAACTTTAGTGACTATATCCAGGATGACTAATCCAATACTGATAAAGACAGGCATCCAATATCAATGCCCAGTGCCTTTTGCCTCAAGGTTTGCTTAACACAAAGTATAAACATATAAGTGCAGCACCAGTTAACATACCACATAAACTATGCCACCAATTGGCCTTGTCTGTGGGTCCACACATTGAGGTCATGACACTTAAAAACTTGAAGGACTGGCAATTATTCTGGGAAAAGGGAATTTTATGAAGTAGAACTTGCAGGCTGAATCAGGCCTTCAAGTTCAAGTTCAGCCCCAGAAGGCACAAAGTCAGACAATGTCACACATTACTGCCACACAGGCCACCCTTCAGAACAGCAGTGTTTGTTCGTTCATGCTCTCTCTAAGACATGGCCTTCTTTTGTAGCATGGCAGCTGAAAGTCTTCCTCCTTTCCTCTTCCCTTCCTTTGAGAAAATCTCTCCTTAATGTTTCTCATTAAGTTGATCTTCCTACTACCCAGAGATTTTTTCTTTCTTTCTAGAAAGTTCCTAGTCTCTACACAGGACTACCCCATCTTGGTCTCTGAAGACTCACCATCCCAGAAAGCATCTGCAATGCCATTCGCCCTGTAGTTTGAGAGGGGGCTTTGCTGTGAGGAGGAACACTGTCTGGTGGTTATGGGATATCTATCTATCTATCTATCTATCTATCTATCTATCTATCTATCTATCTATCTATCTATCTATCTATCTATCTATGTATCTTACAGGCAATCGAGGACTCCGTTTTGAAGTTGGAGATGCTACTAAGGATGAGGAACTGACTGAAGCCACCCCAGGGTACAGGTGGCAGATAGTTCCTAATGCCAGTTCTCCATCTGGCTTTTGGTCAAAGGAAGGGAGACCTTTCAGGTATGTTATAGACTGGGAGTCCATAGCAAGAGCATATTGACTGTTTTAGGCCAGCTAGGATACAAGGAAGAAAGCAATGATATTTCTAGGGGATCATTTGTCACACGAGCCAGTTCAACCTAAGGAATACTTGACAACATTCTCAACCAGTGTTGGTCATTTTGCTGGGTATGCAACCAAATATAGAGCAAAGGATAAAACCTATATTTCCTGCAACTCTAAATACGCTTTGGAGATAAGTGCAAACCTCCACAGGGTCTGTGCTATGGTCATGCTTGTCTGAGAGATGACACAACTCCAAAAGGGTGTGTGTAAACTACAAAGTAGTTGTGTGGGGACTGAGCAATGCTGAGACTACACAGGGGTGCTTGCTTTTTCTAGAAACTTCAGAATAATTCTGTGGTATAAGAGTCAGGTTTTTTTGTTTTTGTTTTTGTTTTTTGTTTTTTGTTTTCTTGTCGTAAAGCTGCTGTATGCTGGCTCAGGGATCCAGGCCTTGTTTAGTCTCAGCTGATTCTGTGCTCTTCTTTGTTACAGAGCACGGCTCAGTGGGTTCTTTGTGGCTCCAGAGATAAACAATTACACATTCTGGATCCAGGCAGACAGCCAAGCTTCCTTGTGTTTCAGTTCTTCAGAGGAGCCAAGGACCAAGGTATTCACCTCTGGGTTACCTTCACATGGTTCATCATCCTTTGCCCTTGAAAGAAGAAAGGGTCAAAGATAAAGCTTTTCTGTTCTATGGTTGTAAAGCACCCCTGGCAGACCATGGGTATTAATTGCTGCAAAAGCAATTTTGATGACGGTAATGGTATTATAAGCCCAGTATCATACTACATTTTTACAGTTTGCTGGTAATATTTATCTCTGTGAAATATGCATTTCTTCACTTTCTAGATGAGAAAATGAGGTTTTAGAGAATTGTATGGCCTGTTCAGGACCACTTGAATAATAAGACAAGAGTTCACAATTCAAAATCAGATTGGTTTAACTGTAAAACTTGTGCTTTTCCCCATGGTTTGGGTTAGCATTGTGTAGGAATGTTCTCTCAGCCTTGTGCCTTTAGAAAGCTCCCAGCATCCACTTGTGCCTTTGGCAGAGACCCATGATGTCCTTAGTCTGCGCTCAGAGATGGTCTTGCTGGAGAAAGTTATGGGTTTAGAGGAGCTAGTACTATTCCAGGTCTTTCTAGGGTTTAATACTATCTTTATACAGCATCACACAGACATAGGGTATCAGGACAGGGGCTGTTCCTAAATATAACTTATAAGTTCTAACTTAAGTACATTGCACTTGAGAGAGAGAGAAAGGAAGCAGAGTGGAGAAGTAAACATAGCCACAGAGCCAAAGTAAGAGGGCTAAGTTGTTGGAAAACTGATTACTTAAAAATTTCATGTTGGTAGCTTTTCAAATGCCATTATTTGAGAACAAAATGCATGGAAGGTTCATAATGCTGACCCTGACTTGCTTATTTGGGCACAGGTAGAAGTGGCCTCTGTTGGAGTTGGCACTGCTGATTGGCTTGACTCTTGGGAGCAGATCAGGCATGAAGGGAGCTGGCACCAGAAGACAGCCAAGCTAGAACTGCAGGGCGGAGCCAAGTACTACTTGGAAGCAGAGCAGCATGGGATAGCTCCCAGCAGAGGGATGAGAATTGGTGTCCAGATCCACAACACCTGGCTGAATCCAGATGTGGTCAACACTTACCTTCTGGAGAAACACCAGATCCGAGCCCGAGCCCAGAGACTTCCAGACATACAGGTCCGTGTGTCTTTCCAGTCCCAGGAAAGCTAACCAGAGGAAGCGTGGAGCCTTCCTCAGTAGGACATCTGGCAGAGAATAAGGAAACCTGAGGCACAATTGCAATTTCTCTGCCACGGATATAGGATATAGGGTCATAAAGACTAAAATTCCTTTTCTTTTGTTTATTTTTGGACATTATTTGTGTGTGTGTGTGTGTGTGTGTGTGTGTGTGTGTGTGTGTGTGTGCGTGTGCGGGTTCCAAGGCTTATGTGTGGAGGCCACAAGATAACTTGCAGGGGTTGACTCTGTCCTTTAACCATGTGGGTTCCAGATATCCAACACAGGTACATCTTGCTGGTCAGATGAACACATTTCTTGAATGTATCTTTATTATTGAGAATATCTTTCTTGATGACTTATTTGTGAAATATTTGAATTCTAGATAAGTCTACATTTTTTTTAGATTTATGTGTGATTATTTTGCCTGAATATATCTATGCACTATATGTGTGACTGGTGCCTATGGAGACCAGAAGAGGATATGGGATTCCCTGGAACTGAGACTGAAATTATGATAGTTGTGAGCCACCATGTGGCCACTGGGAATTGAACCCAGGACTTCTGAATAAGAAGCCAGTGTCCAACTTTCCAGCCTCAGCATTCAGTATCTCCCCCCCCCTCTCTCTCTCTCTCTCTCTCTCTCTCTCACACACACACACACACACACACACACA
>NC_034594.1:2223060-2231054 GCF_900095145.1 Mus pahari | reverse complement strand
CACACACACACAAATCACACACACACACACACACACACACACACACACACACACACACACACACGAAACACTGAAACACCACAGCTTTTTGACCCATTCTGGGCTTGTTTCCCTGTGTGCTGTGTTTTTGTGTCTGCTCTGTCAAGGTTGTACTTTGAGTCTTTTGGTTGTACTCCATGTCTTTGTTGAGCAACTTCAATATCCCTTCTGCTGTCATTCCCTTTTCCTATACAGAGGTGGATGAATGTGGACTTCACCTTCTGCTGCTTCTGGTTAAGTAGTAACAGGAGCATGAAGAACCCCCGGGGAAAAGCAGAACAGGGCAAATAATTCATGAGTCCTACCTCAGGACGAAAGCATCATGTGACCAGGAGAGCACACCTGCTGGGAGCACAGAGATGGAATGAGCCCCTGTGAGGGAGGCATATGACATGTGCTGGCTTCTGCCTCTCAGGCTACACCTTTGAGGAAACATTTGTCAAGAGGGTTCAAAAGAGACATGGGCAGTGGCCACCTTTATGTCACTCCCAGTGGCCACTTTTAAGTCAAGTACTCTAGGAAAAGCACCACAGATAAATATGGACCCAATCATTGACATCACTCCAAGGAAAGTTTCGTAAGGTGGTGATGCTGTTTTCCAGAGATTTCTAGAGCACATGTATTTAGAAAATTGAAACGATAGTTAGATGGAAACAGCCTGTTGAGGACCTGTGCTCTCTCCCTACACAGACTCTCTGACTGAAGTCCCTGCGAGTCAGTGAACTTTGTATCTCTTGATTTTTTTAGGTGTTGAATGTGTCCGGTAAAGGAAACTTTTTCCTTACTTGGGGCAATGTATCCAGCCAGCCAGTTCCTGCAAATGCCACAGCCCAACAGGTGAGGGTCTTCTTTCAAACACAAAGGTAAAAGGGGTGGCTTTTAAGCCTGACAGTTGAATGACTGCATTTTTATTCATCTTGATAGATCCAAACCACCATTGAAGAGTTGCTTATGGTGAAATGCAACCTGGAACCCCTTTCAGCCCGTGTTCTACTCCGGCTTGGGTTTGAGCAAGGTGGCTCCTCTGTTGACCAGTTCTGGTCCTTTCTGCTATTACCTTTCTTTCTTAACATAGGAACAATCTCTATTTGTGACCAAAGTGCTATTAGGACCAAATAAAGGCGTGGCTACTTGGTCTGGATGGAGTAGGGTGGTCAGAAGAGTAGCTTTGCATGAGGGAGATGCTTAGGGTGTATTCTTCCCGACAGTTCAATGGTGAGAAACGCCATCTAGAGAGTTTACTGTAAACAGGGAGAAGGAATGGGGCATGCAGCAACTTTTTAAAATCTTGTTTAGTGTAAAATTGAAATGCATATCAGTGAGTTCTGTTGGTGTGCTGGTGGAGATTAAAATCCCAGGCTTTGCACATTGAACTCTTCTGTTGAGCCATGCTCATGCCCTGTTAATTTTTAAAAAAATATTTTTTGATACAAGAGCTCACCAAGTTGTTCAGATCAGCCTTGAACTTGTGACCCTCCTTCCTCAGCTTGCCGAGTAGGGACTACAAGCATGCACCACCGTTTCTAGCCAACACAAAGGAATTATTATATAAGAATACAGACAAAAATTGATGTGCTTAACATGTGCTCATGTACTTTGTACCCTCCCCCATCACTGGCCAGTGCATTCTAAAAACTATTCTTAAAGTGAACTAAAGTTTTATTGAGGGGCTAGGGATATGGACCAGTGGTTAAGAGCATTTACCCCTCTTGTAGAGGGCACAGGTTCAATTCCCAGCTTGCACTCCAGTTCCAGGTGATTCTATAGCCTCCTCTGACTGATGTCTCTTGGTTCCTACATGTACATGGTACACTTACATACACGCAGTCACACATGCATATAAAATAAATTGATAAATAAATATTTTTCTATTGCCACTTTCCTTTCTCTTGTTTCTCAATAGTTTTTCATGTCTTGGCACACAGAGAAAATGGTATTAGTATTCCATGTTCTGTGGCAGCCAGAAAGGGTTTCTCATAGCTACAACCTCCCAATTGGGGGGTGCAAGGCCTGTGAATTCTTCCCATCTCTCTCTAGGCTGAGGGACCAATGTTACTGTTCACTTCCTGTACATATACTGTTGTAGTTCATGGCTTTGCCTGTGTGTCTATGCATTTGCATTATCTACAGGCTTAGAAGGCTCCAGATCTGATGGGGTCCTCACCAGTTCAACTGAACCCTTCTGTGGCAGATTCAGCCTTGGTCAACTTGGACATCTCACCCTAATTCCAGAGGCTCTGGACAAGGGCTATCAGCTGGATCGATACCCATATGTGAGTGTCCATCTTCATGTCTCTGGGCTTGGCAGGTTGGGATTATGCCTTGGGCTCGAAACCAAAATAATGGAAGCACAAGGGAATGACTTCAGTGATTTGTACAGTGCATTTTGAGCTGACATTTTAAATTTTGTATTTAAATCTCCAAGCTCCGACTTTTGCACTGGTACCTGAGAAGGTTACTGTTAGCTAGATGGCCTATGGGGATGTTTATTTGGTCAGGTCTTTCTTTTCTTTGCTCTCCAAGCTTGAGGAATAGTGAAGCCATTGCCGGTGGACTCTGACTTGGAAGCCTAACTCTACATCCTTGTTCATAATGTCTTACTGAAGTATGACATCCCTTACTCATCTCTAGAATGGTTATTGTTGTAGTCTGGCTCTCAGGAATGTGGTGAAAATCATAGTGAAAATATTTTGCAGCAGAGAGGACTCAGTTGAGGGTAGTTATCATCTTCATGATTGCAATTAATGTAAGAAGCTAGTTGATCGATGGATACACCTGCCCCCCTTTCTATTTATTTCATTAGAAAAATTCATCCTAAGTACTACATTTACATACATTTCACTCTTCCCTCTCCATATTCCAACTCTTTTTGTGTTCCCTTACTCCATCCCAAACTTATTACCTGTTCTGTTAATTATTACACATACGCGCACACACACACATATGCACAAGCACATGCACACACGCACACTTCCTTCAGCGTCCATTTAGTATTTCCTATGTGTATGTGTGTTTGGAGCTCACTACCTGGGACTGTATCACCTATTAGTGGGCTGGTCCCCGAGGAAAATGGATTCTCCCCCTCTCAGCACAATTGCCTGTGATCTCTCCCTCATCCACATTTGGAAGGGGGCCTGGTTTTGTCATCATGCAGGCCTTTTCAGGTGACTGTATTGGGATTGCATGGGTGCAGCTTCCCAGTCATCTATAAAAGTTATCATCTTGTGGCTGATGTTCTGGTCCTCTGGCTCTTAACATCTTTCTGTCCCCTGTTCCAAAATGTTTTTTGAGCCTTAAGTATAGGGGTTGTGTCGTGTTGTAGATCCCAGGCTGGGAACTCCGTGGTCAGTTTTCTGCATTTTTGACTAGTTGTGGATTTCTGTCGTGGTTTCTGTCTGCAGCAAGAAGATGCTTCTTAGATTAGGGATGAGAGCTATCAGTTATAAGGATAATTATTTAGAATGCATAATCATTACTAAATGATAATTTTTAAATAATTACAAGATAATAATTATACTAGTTTAGGAAAGTTAGCCCAATTTTTGAAAACCTATTTTTTAAAATTATCACATGTGTATGGATTTTTTTTTCTGTATGCATTTGCATAGGTGCACTGGTAACTGTGGAAGCCAGAAAAGGGTGTTAGCTTCCTTGGAACTAGATGTGCAGATGATTTTGAGCCACCATGAGAGTTCTAGGGATTGGAGCCATGTCCTCTGGGAGAACAGTCATTGCTCTTAACTGCTAAGCCTTCTCTCCAGAGCCTCTTGAGCACTTCTTACATCCTTGGATTGGTACCTCTTCCATCTTCATAAACATGTGCAGCTTATGGGTTCTGGAACTGAAGTCAGTGTGTATGGGATAGCAGAGTTCACAATAACCTGCATTCTTCCTAGTCGAGGTGTAATGGGCGTTGGGCTCACTGGTTCAGGCCAGGGACCCACGCAGACCCACCCATCTTCAACCTCTTCTCTATTGCAGGGGATGCTCATGGGTACAACCTTTAGAGGAGAGTTGGAAATGCAGAGAAATATTTTTGCTTGTCATAATGGGAGAATTGTTAATGGCATTTAGTAAGCAGAGTCCAGGGATGCTGTAAGATGTCCCATACTGTAAAAGACAGCTTTCTCAATGGTTACTCTGCTCTCTCAATGTGGAGGCTAGAAATCCCTCCTCCAAAGCCCGCTTATGACAAACACTTTTGGTTTTGTATTGAGTTTAGAAATCAGGCACGCTGGGAATGAAAGCAGAAGGAAGAACAGTACAGGATCCGTGACTTGCTGAAGTCCCACGGTGCCCGGGTTTGAGCAGGGGTTTTATAACTGATGTGATTTAAAGTCCTTATCGCTGAGCATAGTACTGAGCTTTGAAAAAGCTCTCCATTGATCATCATTTTTCTTTTGGCGTCAGAGAAAGTAGTTATGTAGTATTTTCTGGCTTCCTTGAGGAAGTCAAGAACAATACTTTATGCTTCCTGCTAGACTGGAAGCTGGGGGAATACAGCACCCAGACACTTGCATCGCATGCAGCAAGCTCTCCTCACGCTGGGTCTGAATCGAAGCTTCCTGCAGTGTATACAGAAGGGCGTATTTGGTATCCACAGCTGTGCCTTGCATACAGAGGCCATATGAACAAGACCCTGGGCGTGACTGTTTCTTTCCTATCTGGCTTCCAAAATATTACGAAGAATATCACCTGTGACTGGAATCTTACAGATCTCCACCCTGAGAGGTAACCATGGGGGTGGGGGCGGAAGGTGGGAGTGGATTCTGCCTCCCAGGGCCTGGAACAGCTGTCTTGGAGACAATGGTTCATGTGAGGTACTGAGTATTCCATTTGGGCCTTAGGTACTTACTCAGGGCTTTGAGATTATTCTACTTGACAAAGCAGTTTCAGTTAAGAGAAAATGTTATGAATATAGAAGGAGTCTGACAGAATGCTAACATCACATTTAGGACAGAGTGTTCAAGACATTCTTTGACATGATAGATGAGGAGAATTGAGACCCCAAGAATCTGCACTTCACTGAAATGCATCCTGCTAGCAGATCTGTAATAAAATTACCCTGCTCCATTGATTCTGTTCCCTATCCAGAAGTTTCTCATGGGTCTTGAAGTTGTTTTCAACTTCAGTGAGTCAGTACTGCGTGGATGGTCCTGGGACTAGAGCTTGGCATGTAATCTGTTTAAGATGCATACTTCCCTAGTTACCTGCAAGTGCTGCTGATACCCAGTGTCCTGACTGACGGACTGACTGACTGACTGACTGACTGACTTTGTATCCACTGATTTTGTAGATGAAGGTGGGCTGCGCCAGGGCATGGGGGGGTTGTCAGCCTCAGGCCTTGAGGAGGAGGGCTGAAGGCCTTACCCATCGGCCCCTCCCGTTCTGCTTTGTCAGCTGGCAGTTCACTTGCATTAACCTCTGGGACACATGTGTGCGTCACTCTGAGGATCTCCAGTCTTCTCTGGCAAACACCCCATTGCTAGTTCATCGGATTGACATCCGCCCCATGGTTCCGGAGGCAGGCCTGCTCTATGTGGATGAAATTATTCTTGCAGACACCAACGTAACAGGTGATCACCGCATCTGCTCTTCTCTTGGGCCTGTCTGTCAAATGTCTATCTCAGACTTTCACATTAGAGATAGTTTTCTCCCGTCCCCCAAAGGAGAGAATGGGTGAGTCTTCAACTTGATTGCCTTGGTTTGAAGGCAGACAAGGTTGAGAGTGTTTGCCCTTACTTCTATGTCTCTCTAGCTGGTTTTTCTGTTTCTCTCTGTCTGTCTCCCTCTCTCTCTCTCTGTCTTCTGTTTATCTCACAATTTCATCCCGCTTTTTTTGTGCTTGTACTCCTACTCCCCATGTTACTACTTTCTGGCTTGGAAGATTTCTTATTCTTATCTTTAAAATGGGTACAATAAAGATTATACCAATAAAGGCATGGAGCCAAGCCAATGATTAATATAAAGTTACCCTTCATGTCTCCTGACCAAGGAAGTACTTACAAAATCTTAACGTTGTGATTATTATTTTGTTAGGCCAGCAGGGTCTTTCCCTCTCCTTCAGCCAGAGTTTCTATCATACACAGTGCTAGCAGTGAAGCTCCATATTTGCTCTTGTATATGGGTTAAGGGTGTGATCTATGACTTTCTCCATAGACAGCTGGTGCTTCAGGGACCAACCCATCCTTTCTGTCTTCATAGACTCCTACCGCACAGTCTGAGTTCAGTTCTGATCCCTTCCTCACAGAGTCTCCGCCAGCCTCTCTTGGGGCTAGTGTTGTTCTGTGGCCATGCTGGCTACTGGACCCACTGCTAACCGTGATGAGTCTCACTGAGGTTGGCCATGAGTGAGCACTGAGGCCAAGGCTGATGGTCTGGGTTCTCTCAGGGCCCCCAGCCTCCAAACCTTTGCTCCTTTTTCTGTTCTGTCAAGTCTGTTTCCTATGACTTTGGGCTCAGTTCTTCCCTATTCCCTAGCTTTCCAGATTTCTGGAGAGAAGATGACACTGTCTCTTATAATTTTATTTACAAAATGTGCAACTTTTGAGCCTTTCTCCTAGAAGTTGCAGACCTAAGGATAAGAGAGATTGAAGAAGACTCATGGGAGAATGATCAGCTTTGAAATCATATCATATTTTAAAATTTAAATTGACTTTTATTTATTATTTGTGTGTGTGTGTGTGTGTTATACATGTGCACACACATGTGTACTTCTGGAGGTCAGAGCACACCTTAGTGTATTGTCTCTCTCTATCCACCTTTGATTCATTTCTGGGGTTTGAACTCAGGTCCCCAGGCTTGCATGGCAGGTGACTCTACCTAATGCTAAGTCATCTTGGGATTCCCCCCTTAAAATTTTTTTGTCTCATCTTTGAGGTGCACGAAAACCCCATCTTTTGTTTTTTCTGTTGGTTTAAGTGTTCTTTGAATTTTGGGGGGCACACCCAGCCACTGGTGGGTGTTCAAACATTGCTTTGACACACTGAAAATGATGCTATTTAGATGAAGGTTGAGATGATGAACAATATTTGCTGTGTCTTAAAACAGCTGGCTGGAGGGCTTTTGTCATCCTAGTACTGTGCAGAGTTTTCAGAGGGCCAAGCAAGTCAGTGTCACAATTTAAAGGTGATTGGGAAGCTCTAGACTAGNTAGCAGGTGACACNGGAAGCTCTAGACTAGGTAGCAGGTGACACNGGAAGCTCTAGACTAGGTAGCAGGTGACACGGGAAGCTCTAGACTAGGTAGCAGGTGACACGGGAAGCTCTAGACTAGGTAGCAGGTGACACTTTGCTCCCTCCCTCTCCACTCTGTTACTGGAAACCAGTGGCTCTCAACCTATGGATAGTGACCACATCAGGGCCACACATCAGATATCCCACCTATCATATATTTACAGTAAGAGTCATAACAGAAGTAAAATTAAAGTCATGAAGTAGCAAATTATTTTATGGCCGGGGGTCACCATAACATGAGGAACTGTATTGAAGGCCACAGCGTTAGGAAGGTGGAGGACCACTGCTCTAAACCGTTGATGTCAAGGACCCAGTGGCCCTTCTCACTGCCCTTGCCTTTTTACCACGAAGGCTCTGTAGATGTCGACTCATCCAAGGGCAAGGTAATTGAGGGTAGGGAAGAGGGCAGGGTGGGGACAAGAAAGCAGGCTGGGCGGTGGAGCAGTTGCTTCCTTCCTTGTCAGGTTGCTCTGCTGGCACGCCGAGAGTTTTAGGTAATGGCAATATACATCATGTAATTGATCTCGAGTGTCATGACAAACTGTTTGTCTGATCAATATAATATGTGCTCACATTATTGCGCTTAATAGCCTCAGTGGAAGTTTTTTGTATCCACAGTGGTAGTTTGCTTCATTATCACCACCACCACCACCATCATCACCACCATCACCACCATCATCACCACCATCACCACCACCACCACCATCATCACCACCATCA
>NC_034594.1:2216076-2222855 GCF_900095145.1 Mus pahari | reverse complement strand
CCACCCCCACCACCACCATCATCACCACCACCACCACCACCACCATCATTTCATGTAGTGCTCAAAAGCACCCAAGGTTGTCCTTCCTCTCTAATCTATGTATGAGGAAGTCAGACTGAGAGGAGTTATTCTCAAAGCCTTTCCTGCTCGCCTTTCTCTCTGCCAGCGGACACAGATGTGGGTGAGAGAACTGAACCCAGAGTTTCCTGACACTGTCTCCTCAGCAGGGCTTGGAATCACACTGAGCACCTACTGTGTGCTAGTGTTGCAGCAAGAATTGGGCATGTGGTGTCAGGCATGGTGACATATGCCTTTAATCTCAGCACTGGAGAGTCTGAGACGGGCAGACCTCTGTGAGTTCAAAGCTGACCTGTTCTTGCATAATAAGTTCCAGGATATCCAGGGCTGTATAGTGAAACCCTCTCTCAAAAAACTCAAAGAAACAAGTGAAGTGGGTGTGAAGGGAATGACTAAGACAGGTACACTGCTGCACTTGAGCTCTTTGTAATCTGAACTGTGACCCGTGAAAGCTGTCTTTTACCTAGTGCCCACTGAGAAGGCAAAGGACACCATAGTTTGAGGCCACTCAGGTCTGCAGTCTTTCCAAACTACTTGCCATGAAGATTTCTCTCAGTCACACATTACATAGTTCTTACTTTAGAAATCTGAGCCCTAGAGAGCCTGTGTTGATTAGCAGAGTGGGAAAAGCAGGATTTGAATTTGTGTTTGTGCACACACATCACTCGACGCTATGAACCCACACTTGGGTAGCTCACTTAGTGTATACCTCAGAGTTATGGCCTACCTAGGGAGGATCATTTGTCTGTGCGTCACTAGAGATTCCAAGGCCGTGGAAAGGAAGAGGTAGCTATTATCTGCACAGTAGAATGTAAGGTGTTCTAAGAGGTGTTTGGCTGGAGGGAGCTTATTTTTATTTTATTTATTGCTGTGGAGTTGATCTTCATCTTCCTAAAATGATCTTTCCATTTCCCTCTTGGTAACACACTGTAGTCCCCGTCAACCCCACGTACTTCTCTGATGGTAGTAGGTGGGGAGAGATGGTTGTACTTGGAGATCTGAGTGACTCAACCATTTCCAGCCAGAATTCTCCACTTCCTGAGTCTCGATCTTGAACTATATGGTACTAATTGGATCCCTGGTTTCTAGTTTCTCAAGCTGATTCTGGAATACCCTGCCCAGGTGGGAATGTGGTGGAGTCAGTATCGGTGGTGGGAGTCCCTCCAGTCTACACCATAGCCTCCTGGTTGGCAGGATGTGGCTCAGAGCTCCCTCTCATCACTGCATGGTAAGGAGTGGTTTTCCTACATGGGTCCCTGTTCAGTAGCCACATCTGTACACATAGGTATAGCTTCTATAGGGGTGGGAAAACTCCCTAACTTACTGTTTAAGGCATTGGTCTCAACTCAAGTATGATACATCAGACTCTGATGGGGATTTTGTTTAGAGACAAATTGTTGGGACCTGGTAGGTTAGGGGTAGGGTCTTCTGGAAAATTTGCATTTTCAGAGAGCTAGTGGTGATGATTTATCTGGTCCAGAGCTAAATATAAAAATCTGTTTCTATTGAATTTGTTTTACAATGGTTTATTTTTATGCTGACCAGAGTAAACACTGTTTTCTGGTTATACCCCTAATTGACCCGCTGTATTTGATCTTGTTAGAATTCTTTCAAGCCACTTAAGGAACAAACATAGGCCTTTCTGAGAGTGCAGCAGCAGATGGCAGTAGAGTATCACCACCCTGGCTTCTCAGGCTGCTGTCGATCACAAAGCAGCAACTAAGGCTCGACCTCCTCGAAGTTCCAGGACTACATTTGTGTTATTCTTTTAATTTTCACTTAAAACTCAGCAGGCTCATCATAATCAAAATGCCCTGCCTTGGGTGTGTACTGTACATACATGTATGTGTATAAATATATGTCACACACACGTGCACATGCATAGTTATTAACTATGAAATGACAAGAACCAATTTGTGTTACTGTGCACAGGTTCACACTCAGAGTGTTCCTGATGACCTTCCACTCCGAAGGTCCCTGAGCATCTCTAGAAGCCAGTGGCCATGGTAGAAAAGAGGACAGTCTGTCTGGGACCTAGCTTACAGAGAACACCAATCCCATTCATGATCCAAAAGCCTGCTCAGACGGCTAATGTTCTGAAGCCATGTCCCCGGGGACTAGGCTTCAACAAGTGACTTTTGTGCTTGAGGGGGACCACTAGTCAGCTCAGGGTAGTGACTAGACAGACTCCATCTCAGGTCACAGTGCAGTTATTTGGATACATTTGCTCGTCAAAAGCAGAGGTGTGCCCAGCAGTGTGTTTACATATAGGAAGTTAGTGAGGTGGAATAGATGCTTCAGCAGGGGGTACTGGGGGAACATTGATGGACCAGGGCACATTGACTCTGGTATGCAAACGACGCTCTAGAAAGTCGTGTCCTTTCTGAACCAGAGGTGGAGTGGCAGCTGTGTGCTCTGGATCGCTGTGCTCATAAGGTCAATGCCAGTGATACACTTCTAAAAGGCCAGATTATCCCTGCTTTGATGGGAAAGGAACATCCAGTGTCTGGGAGCTGGAACTCATAGCCTAGAATCATGGGTATGGAACAATCTTTGTAAAGAGCTGGATTTGGTCTGCGTTGTGCGTCCTCAGGCTGTTGTGGCTAATGCTTAGCTTTTGATACGCCACAGCTATGTGTCCACGGAAGAAACAGGAGATGGATCTGAATTGGTTGAGGTGACAGCTCAAAGACTCCAGAGGACAAGCCCACCTTTGGGAGGACACTTTTTCCTCTACCTCTCTGACACAGTGATACCTGGTAAAGGGGGAATCAGGGTACATGTTCGTCATGTACATACTGGGGCAATAGGGTAAACATAGCCTGTGAATCTGGCACCTAGGATGCCATGTCTGAAGTGGCTGTCTTGACATTAAAGACCTGGGAAAAGACAGTCTCTTCTGTACAGTCCTGACCTTTTAATTTTGTAGAAGGGGAAAGTGAGTGAGTTGGCTATCTGAGGCCATTATTATAAATTACCACAGCCTTGGAGACTCAGAGACTCAGAGGTTTATTCTTAATTCTGGAGTTGGAAGCCCCCACATGAAGGTGTGAGTCGGGCCCCACCTGTCCCTGCTTCGGGGATGGTGTCTTGGCCGCCCCTTTCCACCCCTGTGGATGCTACCACTGCTTAGATGAAGCTGCCTGGATCGCAGCCTGGGTCTTGAAGGACACATAAGATTTTATTACACAGTTCATGATAAGTTCCTCCTCTCAAACTGTGTGTCTTCTACACATCAGATAATATTTGTTCTTTGGCCTTCCAAATAATTAGGACACTATCATATTTTTGAGGTGTGGTGGTGGGGTGGGGGCGAGGGATGGGGTGGGGTGGGGTGGAATTCAGTCAGCCACACTGAAGCTATCCTGAATTCTCTCTAGAATTCCCTACCCGTTGCATCCAGGTCCTTCAGAGTCAAATGCAGTGGCAATGCCTTGCACTGCCGAGAATTTTAGTAGCCACTCAAATTTGGATGAGATTTAAACACAGCATGGTGTCTTAAGACCTTTGATAATGTACACTCTTCACAAGGCATAGGATGTCAGAACTGATTCCACTATTGTTCAATAATGTTGTCAATGCACATTGATAGAAATATGGGTCTTGGGAAGGGAAGCTAAGGGGCATTCAGGAAGGCTTTATGTGTAGCTGGTACATGCCCCCACATCCTATTTCCTGAGAAAACATCTCCCTGAGTGGGAGGTACATGGGGTACCTTTACTATAATGGGACAACATATGAAAAGCTGAAGGTACCTTACTTTTTAGAGTCTGATAAAATGATCAGTCAGTGTTCACAGTATTCTTTGTCTCTATGGTATGAACCACTAGGGTATCTATACTTCTTACAAATAAGAAACTATCTACAGAAGTACTTTTCTGGTGTTTTGTTACTGCCTGCTGAACCATGGAGGAAAGCCAGCCTTAGCCCAATGTTTTGGAATGAGGACAGACCAAAATTATGTGCAAATGTAGAGAAACCCTTTTGAATGGAGGGACTGCTGCTGGCCTTGTAGAAACAGAATGGAATGTTCTTAACCCTTCAGGATAGTGTGGCATTCAAGAGGAAGGCTTTTGAGCAGGTGGAAAGCAGCCTGAATTTTAATTTAAACCCGCCTCACTGACTTGGCGAGCTTTTGAGTATCGTTAGGGTTTATTTTCTTCATCCCTCAGGTAGGTACAAAGGTGCCCACATGGCCCACCTCACGGGCATTGGGACTGGCTAATGAAATGGAAACTTTTGGTAAAGTAGGGAGCTCAGAGATTTGTTATTTCTTTGTGGGGTTGCAGAACAGGAAAGCAGGTGGTTGGGCTTAGAGGAGCTTCTAATAGAGAAAGCAAAGTGAAGTGCTAGCATTCCTCAGCTGGGGTGGCTAAATTTTATGGGTGTCAGCTGCTGTATGCCTCCCCTACTTTCTGTGAAAAGTGGCCAAGTTTTCTCCGTTCACAGAACTAGCTAAATTTTTCCAAGCAAAAGCCAGCGTTTAATTAGACTCTCAACATTACAAAGGTGTGTGGAGCTTATGTTTCGAGTTGATAGTTGAGACAGTTTTTCCCCCTTGACACAGCGTGTTCACTGTTTGCCATGTGGTATAGCCCTGTTGGAAGTATCTCACTGTAAAAAGTGGGCATCTACTTCTGGGGACAGACATGATTTTTAACCAGGGTAAAAGGTTAAAAATGTGATATTTTGACTCTGAAGGTCTCCTGCCCATTTAGTGCACATCCTGGTATTTATTTTCCTTTATCCTCGATGTGGACACCTGCAATGTGCATTCATTAGCATCATGTTTTCTGCATCAAACCCTTGCCTCGCAGATGTTCCGGTGCACATGTCTGCCCGACAGCTGCATAAGCTACTGCAGGACAGTGCGGATGAGTCCACATCTGGATATGTCAATGCCGGAGACTTCACTGTGACAGAGGATCTGAATTCCTGCTATGAACATGTGTGGACTCTTTCTTGGACCACTCAGATTGGGGATTTGCCCAATTTTATCAGGGTAGGTATATTCAACCTTGTTTGTTTGTGGTATAGATTCGGTACCCTGGAGAAATTTTGTAAAAAGAAGAAATTCAGGACTGTATGAGTGAAAACAGTTACTGATTATTATTGTCATTTTTTGGTATATTCTAGGGAGGAGAATTCCTATCCTTCTTCCATGGTTTCAGCATAAATTTTACATCTCTGAGATCTTATTGAGTTAAACCCAGTGTTGACTTTTCTAACAGCCAGCGTGGGGAGAGGGGCTGTTGGTCAGTGTCCACCACACAGAGTTCCACATCTGTTATTGGATAATTTAAGCAGATGTGATCGACTTGGAACATCATGGAGGCAGATGGCATGGCAGAAGGGAGTTTAGAAAAGGATTTGTTGTCCTTGGGTAATGACAAAGGCAGATGCTCTTGCATACTTAACATTTTAAAAAACAATTTAATGGTCATCTAGTACTTGCTTATTTTAAAAATGAAGCCCAAGATGAAACTTTACCCAAGAGATATGGCACTGTGACATATATGGTTTTTCAGTTAGGATCCTGGAGGGAGATGGAAGAAGAATGGTAATCTTGGCTCTGATCTCAAAGCACCATTTTCTTATTTAATTTAATACATTAAATGGTAAACTAAGACAGAGAGGCACATAGAAGCAACATATCTCAGTACTTAACATATTGATTTTTGTGCCTCTTTAAAAATAACTTACATTTATTTTTTATTCACTTTACATCCCAATCACAGCCCCCTCCCTCCTCTCTTCCCAGTCCCACCCATCACCCCCTCTCCTCCTCAGAGAAGGGTAACCCTGCTTGGGTATCACACCATCCTTTTAACAACTCTTCTTGCAAATAAACATCCATGAGTTTTACTGCAGCTTCCATGAGCCACTTTTGCTTAATTTTTTAGTTATTAAGTGTTTGGACTAAAATTCCTTATCAATGCATCTATGGGATTATTTCATATGTAATGTGGAATAAAAACTAATCTTTTGTTTTCGTCAAGATGAGATTTCTCTCTATGACAGAATTGATCAGAAGTGTAACTATCTTAGGTCTCTGATCAGAATCTTACCGGGGTGAGTCCCGCTGTAACTGCTCGCGTGGTACATGATGGTGGAGTTTTCCTTGGACCCATCTTTGGAGACATGTTGGCTACTGCCAACCAGCAAACTCAGGTGAGCATGGCAGCTAGCTCCATGGCAGATATTTCCAGTTCCTCACTTGCTTTAACTGTGAGCCAATTGGTTCAATTCCTTTGACTCCTTTATTATTATTATTATTTTTAAATTTGGTTTGCTTCCACAGCATTTACAAAATACTATGGAAACATAATTTCTTTGAAAGCACCATAACTTTTGTAAGTATGGGTGCTATTATTATGGTACAAAAGATAGAGGACCTATATAGCTCTCTCTCTCTCTCTCTCTCTCTATATATATATATATATATATATATATATATATCTCCAATTACTAAGCATCTAAACTGAGTGGATAATTATAATTATTATTCTAACTTTATTAATTATCATCATAGTTATTTTTTGAATTTTTTTACTTAAGTCTTTATTTTTTATTTATTATTATTTTCTTTATTTACATTTCAAATGCTATAAAGTTCCCCATACCCTCCCACCGCCCCTGCTCCCCTAACCACCCACTCCCACTTCTTGGCCCTGGCCTTCCCCTGTGCTGGATCATATAAA
>NC_034594.1:2213229-2216065 GCF_900095145.1 Mus pahari | reverse complement strand
TGCCCAAATTTCTGGAGCCTGAAACAGGGTTTGTCCCAGAAGTTAGGTTGCTTCTGTCTGTCCCAAATCTGAGTATCTTCTGCGGTCCACACTCTCACCAGTGCATACTTGAGCCTAGGTGAACTGGAGCAATGATGGCTCTTTTGCCAGTTCAGGCCTTTAGACCCTCCCGGGTGGACATCCCTCCTCTGGCAGGAAAGGTGCCAGATGACTGGAGCCAGAAACGGGATCTTTCCCAGAAGCTGTGTCGCTTCTGCAGGCTACCCTCTCCCCAGCCCCTCACCGGAGCAAAGATGACTCTCTTACCAGCTCTCCTCTCCATCACAGTTATTATGATGATGATGTGTGTGTGTCTTATGATGTGTACTTTGGGTGGGGTGGGAGAGGATATACATTGGTGTGCACGTGGAGTCCAGAGGAGAACTTTGGGGAGTTGGTCTTTCCTTTATCTTTACATGGCTTCCGGGGAATGAACTCAGGTTCTTAGGATTGGACAGTGAGAACTGTCTTGCTCATGCTAACTGCCTTTATTATCTTGTTATTTCTCTTTTGAAAATAAAGCATCACAAGTAACATGGAAGGGATTTTGTTTCCCATGTCACTCAAGTATGCCTTTCCTTCTTACAGAACAGTTATAGAAGAGGAGCATGCATTTAGCCCATTTTAAAAAGCATACAGAATCAGTCAAGTCATATCTTGTTTCTGTCCCCATTTCTAAACATTCTTTGAGTTGACATTGATTGCACTGAAAAGGAGAGATTCAGAGTCTTTACTTAAGGACTTACCACATTCTAGGACAAAACCAACTTCGAGCCAAATATGTGAATACACATTGGCTGGTCTGCCCTGCTGGTGGAAGGGTAGTGTTTTTCTTAATAGTATATGCTTGTCAAAGAGAAAAAGGTAGTTCTTATGAAGTGTGGGCCCAGTGATAAAACGTCCTTGTGTATTCTCAGTTTACGAAATCATTGCCAGATGACAGAAAGGACACTTTTGAAAGACAATTTATCATACACTTCTACTGTACATGACCGAATATGATAGGACAAGGTCAGACTAGGAAACACAAAAAGGACTCTATTTCAGAAAGGCATATATTTAGCATATTTATTTGCTTAACCGGGTCTCAGCATTTCTACTACTTTGAGATTTTCTATGTTTTGAACCATTCATTTTTATATAAGAAGTTTTCACTGAGAACATAGAAAAAAAAAAGGAAATGAGAGTCTATGAATCATAGAGACATTTTAATTTAGGAAATGCTCACAAATACCTTATGAGTGCCCTTGCAGACACGTAGTCCAGACATTTGCTTTTCATTCTCTTCCCTCTGTCCCCCAGGTGGCTGTACAGGTGAATGACATACCAGCCTATTGTTCAGGCTCCTGTTCTTTCCAATACCAGCAAGAGTCAACTCCCAGTGTGGACCATGTGTGTTATTCCCTTGGTATGATTTAGATAGAAACTTAGACTCACTGATTTTGCCAGAGGCCATGTAGTGTAGAGTCAGTATGTTCAGTAGAGAGAGATGGGATGGGGTTGCGTTTTAGTTTATGTAAGGGGGAGGATATTGTTTGTTTGTTTCTTTTTTTTTTTTTTTTTCATGTACATCAGTGTTTTGCCTGAATATGTGAGGGAGTCAGAGCCCTTGGAACAGAAGTTATAGATAGTTGTGAGCTGCCATGTGGGTTCCTCTGGAGGAGCAGCCAGGGCTCTTAACTGCCGAGACATTTCTCCAGCCCAGCCATTGTTCCTTCCTTGAAATGTGTGTGTGTGAGATTATTATTTTCCTTCATTTTGATCTTCCTTTATATTATTATTGACTGATTTATTCTTATTAAGTTATGGCATTTCATTGCAAGTTTGAGGAAACTGAGGGTGGAGGCTGTGCATCAGAATAGTAAATGCAGTTGTTCGAGTCAGCCGATTTCTTCAGTTTGGGGAGAGGAAGCTAAAAGCGAGCAAGCATTTGACGGTGGAGTGATATCTCCTAAATGGAGTGTTAGCACTGATTTGGTGTTTGACATTTTCTCTCCCCATCCCCCTTTAGGAAATGATGTCAGCTTGCTGGTTCATTTTACTGGAACTGGTTTCCCTAGAGATCCCCAGTTCTTACAGGTCACGGTGAACAAAACTAGCTGTGAAGTTATTTTCTCAAACGAAACCAACGTGGCCTGTGAGCTGGCCCTGCTACCAGTTGGAGAGCACCGGATTTTTATGCTGGTGATACCATCAGGCCTTGCTGTTAATGCCAGTGGAGAAGACCTCTTCCTGCACGTGGAACCCAGGCTAGATGCTGTGGAGCCTTCTACAGCCGCAGAGATTGGTAATGTGGACGGGGCTACACTGGGTACCTGTCCCCCGAAGCTAGAGTTGATAGGCAGAAATCTAGGCCTATATGTATTGTGATTTAACACCTTTAAGCCCTGACATGCTCACTTGTGACAAACTAAGAGTTTGGCTAGTGTCTTGTATAATTGGAACACGAAGTCACTTTAGTGGCTATTCACTCTAAAATCTCAAAGATGCTAAGTGAGTCATTGCTAGTTTTAGGAGAAAGGTGACTTGCCTGACTGTCACAGAGAAGGAGGTGGAGCTAAAGTACAAACAAGAGTGCTAGGCTGTTAGAGCTCCTAGGTTCTCTGTGAGCTCAGCTGCCTTGCCTTTTGAATGGCCCAGTGGTGCATCCCTTGATGTAGCCTTCTGTGAGGTAAATGACTCAACAGATGGCAACACACCTTTAAAAGTAACAGCTTGTGGCAAGTGTAGAGCCCACTAACAACATAGTTTGTTTTTCCCCCATAACCCTCTTCAGTATTCTTCTGCACTTGGCTAG
>NC_034594.1:2211075-2213218 GCF_900095145.1 Mus pahari | reverse complement strand
GCTCACAGTCAGCTATTGGATGGAACACAGGGTCCCCAATGGAGGAGCTAGAGAAAATACCCACGGAGCTGAAGGGGGCTGCAACCCTGTAGGTGGAACAACAATATGAACTAACCAGTACTCCCAGAGCTCTTGTCTCTAGCTGCATATGTAGCAGAAGAGGGCCTTTTTTGGCCATCATTAGGAAGAGAGGCCCCTTGGTCTTGCAAACTATACAGGGGAATGTCAGGGCCATGAATTGGGAGTGGGTGGGTAGGGGAGTAGGGGCAGGGGGAGGGTATAGGGAACTCTCGGGATAGCATTTGAAATGTAAATAAAGAAAACATCTAATAAAAAAATTAAGGGGCTGGTGAGATGGCTCAGTGGGTAAGAGCACCCGACTGTTCTTCCGAAGGTCCGGAGTTCAAATCCCAGCAACCTCATGGTGGCTCATAACCATCCATAACAAGATCTGACGCCCTCTTCTGGAGTGTCTGAAGACAGCCACAGTGTACTTACATATAATAAATAAATCTTTAAAAAAATAATTAAAAAAAAAGTAGCCGGGTGTGGTGGCGCACGCCTTTAATCCCAGCACTCGGGAGGCAGAGGCAGGCATATTTCTGAGTTCGAGGCCAGCCTGGTCTACAAAGTGAGTTCCAGGACAGCCAGGGCTATACAGAGAAACCCTGTCTCGAAAAACAAAAAACAAACAAACAAACAAAAAAAAGTAAAGCCAACTACTGTTTGCACAGTACAAGGCCAGAGGACAGTGAGTCTTATCAATATCAGGCCTGTGGATTGGCTCTTAGGTCCTTGGGAAAGTAAAGATCTTTCTAAATCTTGTTACTTTCTGAAGAATGCTTCTAGTTTAGAAAAACTATAGCTGGGCTACAGCAGGCTCCTGTTTGCTAATGTTGTTACCTGTAGACTACAATGCATATTCCTTTCCTTAGTCTTTTGTATTTTTGTTATTGTCAGTTCTGGTGGCCAGAAGCCTGTAGCTCAGAATACATTTTCCATTAATTAATTAATTAATTAATTCACTTTACAGCTTAATAGCAGCCCCCTTCCCAGTCCTCTTCCACAGTCTCCCCAGCCTTTCACCTCTGAGAAGGGTGAAGGCCTCCCTGGGTACTAACCAATTTTGGCACCTCAAGTCACTGCAGGACTAGGTACATCCTCTCCCACTGAGGCCAGACACGGCAGCCCAGTTAAGGGAACAGGATCTACAGGCAGGCAACAGAGTCGGGGTAAGCCCCAACTCCAGTTGTTGAGGGACCCACATGAAGACCAAGCTGCACATCTGCTACATATGTGTGGGGAGCCTAGGTCCAGCCCTTGTATGATCTTTGGTTGGTGCTTTAGTCTCTGGGAGTCCCCAGGGGTACAGGTTAGTTGACTTTGTTGGTCTTCCTGTGGAGTTCCTATCCCCTCCAGGACCCTCAGTTCTTCCTTCCCAACTCTTCCACAAGGCTTACTGGAATCTGTCCAATGTTTGGCTTTTGGCCTCTGTATCTGTTTCAGTCAGCTGCTGAGTGGAGCCTCTCAGAGGACTAGACCCCTGTCAGCAAGCACAAGAGTATCACTAACAGTGTCAGAGACTGGTGTTTGCCCTTGCTGTGGGTCTCAGGTTGGGCCTGTTACTGGGTGGCCATTCCCCCAGTCTCTATCTTTGTCCCTGCATTTCTTGCAGACAGCACACACTTGGGTCAAAGGTTTTGTGGGTAGGTTGATGTCCTTACCCCTCCACTGGGGGTCCTTCCTGGCTACAGAGGGTGGCCTCTTCAGGCTCCATATCCTACACTGCTCTGGGTCACCCTCAAAGACTCACTGGATCCCCCCCCCCCCCGCTCAGAATAGAATGTAAAGTGGTGTGGTCTAGCGAGAGTCAGCGTTCAAAGCCCAAGTTTGAATTCTGCTTGGCCTTGAGAGAGACTCGGCAGGCCCACGTCTTTTCATCTCCACACAGAATAACAACCTCTTTCACTGATGTCAGGAAGGAACAAGGAGATGTGTTTGCTCAGAGAAAAAGACCATATTCTTCATTTGGCTTGGGTGCAGCGCTTATTGCAGTCTTCTAATTAGATTTATTAGAGGTTTGATCTTACAGAGTTCCTTGCCCAGATCAGGCCAAGTGCTAGATGGTCAACACCAAAATAAT
>NC_034594.1:2203282-2208448 GCF_900095145.1 Mus pahari | reverse complement strand
CATGAAAAGCCAACTACTGTTTGCACAGTGCAAGGCTAGAGGACAGTGAGTCTTATCAATATCAGCCAATAAGATTGGCTCTTAAGTCCATGGGAAAGTAAAGATCTTTCTAAATCTTGTTACCTTCTGAAGAATGCTTCTAGTTTAGAAAAACTGCAGCTGGGCTACAGCAGGCTCCTGTTTGCTAATGTTGTTACCTATAGAATACAGTGCATATTCCTTTCCTTAGTCTTTTGGATTTTTGTTATTGTCAGTTCTGGTGGCCAGAAGCCTGAGGCTCAGAATACACTTTCCATTAATTAATTAATTAGTTAATTAATTATTTCACTTTACATCTTGATAGCAGCCACCTTCCCAGTCCTCTTCCACAGTCCCCCCCCCCACTGTTTCAGCTCTGAGAAGGGTGAAGGCCCCCGGTACTAACCAGCTCTGGCACCTCAAGTCACTGTAGGGTTATGCACATCCTCTCCCAGTGCGGCCAGACCAGGCATCCCAGTTAGGGGAACAGGATATACAGGCAGGCAACAGAGTCAGGGTAAGCCCCCACTCCAGTTGTTGAGGGATCCACATGAAGACCAAGCTGCACATCTGCTATGTGGGAGCCTAGATCCAGCCCTTGTATGATCTTTGGTTGGTGGTTTAGTCTCTGGGAGTCCCTAGGGGTAGAGATTAGTTGATTTTTTTGGTCTACCTGTGGAGTTCCTATCTCCTCCAGGACTCTCAATTCTTCCTTCCCAACTCTTCCACAAGGCTTTCTGGAATCTGTCTAATGTCTGGCTTTTGGCCTCTGTATCTGTTTCAGTCAGCTGCTGGGTGGAGCCTCTCAGAGGATTAGACTCCTGTCAGCAAGCACAAGAGTATCACTAACAGTGTCAGAGATTGGTGTTTGCCCTTGCTGTGGGTCTCAAGTTGGGCCTGTTATTGACTGGCCATTCCCCCAGTCTCTGCTCTATCTTTGTCTCTGCATTTCTTGCAGACAGCGCACACTTGGGTCAAAGGTTTTGTGGGTAAGGTTGATGTCCTTATCCCTCCACTGGGGGTCCTTCCTGGCTACAGAGGGTGGCCTCTTCAGGCTCCATATCCTACACTGCTCTGGGTCACCCTCAAAGACTCCCTGGATCCCCCCCCCCCCCGCTCAGAATAGGATGTAAAGTGGTGTGTTCTAGCGAGAGTGCTATCATTATATTTGCATCATTACTTGATACTTCTTTACTCTTAATTCTCAATTTTTGTTTTCCTTTCGATCACTTTTCACTGAACTTTAGAATCATTTCACTTAATTTGTATAAAAGTTCCATCATGTTTTATTGGAACCGAATGTATACTTTTTTATGTTTAATTTTCAGAAATTACAATACTTACTCTTTTTACCTACTTCTGTTCATTTTTCCCCCTAGTTTTAAGCTAATCAATTAAGGTCTTCCACATTTTCAAATGTCCTCCATTTTTTTTTCTATCAAGTTTATTTATAGATAGTATGCCCCTATTGGAAGGAAAATTGAACAATCATGTTCTCTTTTCTGCTTTTTCTCCTTCTGTTTCCCCAGTTGGGAATGCTTTTAATTCGTTAGATTCAATATGAGGACGATGAGGACCAGTGAACTTGGGTTGTCTCAGGTAGCACATGGCTGGAGGTCCTGACTCTGGTTCCTTGCTCTTATGAAACATCATGCTGTCATGCATTGCTTCTTGGGAAAGAGTATGTTTTTAGGCCTAGAAAGAATGGTATTTAGAATCTAGGGCAGAAAATGTTTTCAGAAACTACCTGCTTCTTTGACTCCTGTCTGTAGCCTGATATTTTATTCATAAATGTCTCCAGAAAGATTCTCTCTGCCCTCTATCTACTGCTTCTTCCTTTATGTGAGGTAATTTCTACATTTTCAATTCAGTCTTTTCCCACAGTTTGAGCATTGCTTTGCATTTTTGACTTAAGGCCTTTCTATTTCAATTCATTTTACTTTTTCCTGTAACTAACTTTTATCTGCCTATATGTCTACATACGTGTGAAAATGCTGTTTTGGTTACAGGAGGACAGTGGGTTACCCTCCGAGGCTCTAGTTTGGAAGGTGTTAGCCTGGTGTTATTTGGAACGCAGTCATGTATCATTGATGTCATTAGAAGCAATTCACAACAAATTCAATGCAAAGTCCCACCTAAGGTAAGAAGACTCTTTGCTTTTGTAATACCCAATATTAACCTGTGAGCTCCACACACCCAAGGGCCAGGTGACTTCCTGGGATGCTGGGAGTTGTAATTCTGGGAATATAAAAGAAGCCCATTGGGAAGTATGGTGGCCTATGGGTTTGTCTTTATAAATTCCTATCACAAATATCCCAGGGCTGGGAAGTTTCAGAGAGTAGTCCGTCTCTTGGTCATATTTAATATTTAATAAGGCTTGCTTCAAATTTGGCCCAAAATGGTGGAGTTGGTTTTTCTTTGATGAATCTCAGGATTAACACTAGCTCCTTGTGTCTGGTTAGTGACCATAATTAATTAGCAAACACATTTTAACACATCCCTTCTGAGAACTGAAGTCACTAATCCAAACTTGTTATCATAACAATGTGCTTCTTTTATTCTTCTATTGTTTGTTTTGCTGTGAAAGAACTGAGCCCTATATTATAATTAATTTCAGATAATTCCTTAAAAACAAGGCAACTCAAACATCCTACTGTGCACTTCTAATGAATATTGGTACTATAGACTAAGCAAAGGTAGCAAGACATCTATTTTGTTGTCTTCCTTGTTTATTGAGCAAATAAGTTGCATACGTTAGTGGTTTTATTTTCTGGCATACTTGTAGAACATAGACAATTTTAGAATGCTTGATTCTTATTCCAACTATTCTACTTGTACTGTAAAAGCAGATCCCCTGGGCTGAAGAGTTAGCTCTGTTGTTAAATTGCTTGCCTTTCTTTTTTTCCCCATTTTTATTAGTTATTTACTTCATTTACATTTCAAATACTATCCCCAAAGTCCCCTATATCATCCCCTCCCTGCTCCCCTACCCACCCACGCCCACTTCTTCGCCCTGGCGTTCCCCTGTACTGGGGCATATAAAGTTTGCAAGACCAAGGGGCCTCTCTTCCCAATGATAGCTGACTAGGCCATCTTCTGCTACACATGCAGCTAGAGACACAAGCTCTGGGGGTACTGGTTAGTTCATATTGTTGTTCCACCTATAGGGTTGCAGACCCCTTCAGCTCCTTGGGTACTTTCTCTAGCTCCTCCATTGGGGGCCCTGTGTCCCATCCGATATCTGACTATGAGCATCCACTTCTGTGTTTGCCAGGCACTGGCATAGCCTCACAAGAGACAGCTATATCAGGGTCCTTTCAGCAAAATCTTGCTGGTGTATGCAATAGTGTCTGCGTTTGGTGGCTGATTTTGGGATGAACCCTGGTTGGGGCAGTTTCTGGATGGTCCATCCTTTCATCTCATCTCCAAACTTTGTCTCTGTAACTCCTTCCATGGATGTTTTGTTCCCAATTCAAAGAAGGGTCGAAGTGTCCACATTTTGGTCTTCGTTCTTCTTGAGTTTCATGTGTTTTACAAATTGTATCTCGGGTATTCTAAGTTTTTGGGCTAATATCCACTTATTAGTGAGTACATATCATGTGAGTTCTCTTGTGATTGGGTTACCTCACTCAGGATGATACCCTCCAGATCCATCCATTTGAAAAGGAATTTCATAAATTCATTGTTTTTAATAGCTAAGTAGTATTCCATTGTGTAAATGTACCACATTTTCTGTATCCATTCCTCTGTTGAGGGACATCTGGGTTCTTTCCAGCTTCTGGTTATTATAAGTAAGGCTGCTATGAACATAGTGGAGCATGTGTTCTTATTACCAGTTGGATCATCTTCTTGATATATGCCCAGGAGAGATATTGCTGGATCCTCTGGTAGTACTATGTCCAATTTTCTTAGGAACTGCCAGACTGATTTCCAGAGTGGTTGTACAAGCTTNCAATCCCACCANCAATGGAGGAGTGTTCCTCTTTCTCCACATTCTCACCAGCATCTGTTGTCACCAAAATTTTTGATCTTAGCCATTCTGACTGGTGTGAGGTGGAATCTCAGGGCTGTTTTGATCTGCATTTCCCTGATGATTAAGGATGTTGAACATTTTTTGAGTTGCTTCTCAGCCATTCGATATTCCCCAGTTGAGAATTCTTTGTTTAGCTCTGTGCCCCATTTTTAATAGGGTCATTTGATTTTCTAGAGTTCAGCTTCTTGAGTTCTTTATATATATTAGATATTAGTCCCCTAGCTGATTTAAGATTGGTAAAGATCCTTTCCCAATCTGTTGGTGGCCTTTTCGTCTTATTGACAGTGTCTTTTGCCTTATAGAAACTTTACAATTTTATGAGGTCCCATTTGTCAATTCTCGATCTTACAGCACAAGGCATTGCTGTTCTATTCAGGAATTTTTCCCCTGTTCCCAATTCTTTGAGACTTTTCTGCCCTTTCTCCTCTATAAGTTTCAGTGTCTCTGGTTTTATGTGGAGTTCCTTGATCCACTTAGACTTGACCTTAGTACAAGGAGGTAAGAATGGATCAATTCGCATTCTTCTATATGATAACCGCCAGTTGTGCCAGCACCATTTTTTCCCCCACTGGATGGTTTTAACTCCCTTGACAAAATCAAGTGACCATAGGTGTGTGGGTTCATTTCTGGGTCTTCAATTCTATTCCATTGGTCTACCTGTCTGTCGCTATACCAGTACCATGCAGTTTTTATCACAGTTGCTCTGTAGTAGTTTTAGGTCAGGCATGGTGATTCCCCCAGAGGTTCTTTTATCATTGAGAAGAGTTTTTGCTATCCTAGGTTTTTTGTTATTCCAGATGAATTTGCAAATTGCCTTTCAAGGAGGAGGACTTAATTTTGATCCCCAACACATAAGAAGATAGGAGTGCTGGCATATGTCCATAATTACAGAGCTGGGGAAGTAGAGACAGGCAGATCCTTGGGGCCATCTGGCTGGCCAGAATCCTAACCAGAAAGTTCCAAGTCACAGTGGGATACCCTTTCTCAAAAAAGAAAGTAAATAACTCATGAGGAATGACACACATTCCTGATCTCTGGCCTCTATGTGGACACATACATGTTTGCATATACTCTCTCTCTCTCTCTCTCTCTCTCTCTCTCTCTCTCTCTCTCTC
>NC_034594.1:2201391-2202995 GCF_900095145.1 Mus pahari | reverse complement strand
CTCTCTCTCTCTCTCTCTCTCTCTCTCTCTCTCTCTCTCTCTCTCTCTCTCTCCCTCTCTCCCCCTGTCTCTCTCTCTGAATACATACATGACCTTGCATACAAGCCCCTGCTCACACACACCCTCAAACACAAAATAAACAACACGAATAAGGTCCCAAGTTTCCATTTCTTTCTAATCAGTTCTGTCTAGTGTCCATTGTCTAGGGTCTTGCTTTTCCCTTCCATTGAGTGATTGGCAAAGGTCACATCACTGCCATACTCAGACTAATTAGGGCTGCCTTGATGTCTTCATCATTTGTAGCAGCTCCATGCCCCAGAGGATGACTGGTTTCTGAACAAGCATGTCCAGTGTGAGAGAGGTCAGAATACTAACTGATAACAGACTCTACAACTTTAGGTCATGAAGTTCCTCAAATACCACGAAAAACTAGCTTTTACATAAAATGACATGCGATTATTATATATAACTGTACTATAATTGTTTAACTGTGCCTTTTATCAGCTGTTTAGATAATTTTATAAATCTGTCCTATTATAAGCAAAGGCTTTAGATCATCCTAATAATTATATTTTGAAGGTATTTATATTTTCCTCGACCTTATATTTTAATCTAAGTTTTAAAGTAGATAAAAAGCTATGTTGTCTATAGTTCTTTTCTGGTTTATGTGCTCAGTATCACTATGTGTTTGATTTTTGGCATTTTGGTCAACTGTGGCTGTTATTTTGTGTGTGTGTGTGTGTGTGTGTGTGTGTGTGTGTGTGTGTGTGTGTGTGATTCCCATTAAATGAGCGAAATTTGAACTCTTGGGGTTTCTTTTACTACAGAGAATAAACATTAGAGAACAAACTTTAAATTTTGAACAGAGTTAATATATGGAATAATACAACAGAAGGCAGAAGGGCAATCATGTTCTCTTTTCTGTTTTTCTTCCTGTCTCCCTGTTGGAAACACTTTTAATTCTTTGAATTAAAATTGCAATAATATTTTTTGTTAAACCAAAATAATGTATTTTCATTATTATAGTATTTTTTAGATATTATCCTCATTTACATTTCAAATGCTATCCCCTTTCCTAGTTTCCTCTCTGAAAGTCCTCTATAACTGCCCCCCCCCCACCTTGCTCCGCCAGCCACCCACTCCCCTTTCCTGACCCTGGCATTCCCCTGTGCTGGGGCGTATAATCTTTGTAAGACTGAGGGCCTCTCCTCCCATTGATGGCTGACTAGGCCATCTTCTGCTACATATGCAACTAGAGACACAAGCTATGGGAAGTACTGGTTAGTTCGTATTGTTGTTCCTCCTATAGGGTTGCAGACCCCTTCAGCTTCTTGGGTACTTTCTCTAGCTCCTTCACTGGGTGCCCTGTGTTCCATCCAATGAATGACTATGAGCATCCACTTTGTATTTACCAGGCACTGGCATAACCTCACAAGAAATTGCTAAATCAGGGTCCTGTCAGCAAAATCTTGCTGGCATATGTAATAGTGTCTGGGTTTGGTGGTTGTTTATGGATGGATCCCTGGATGGAGCAGTCTCTGAATGGTCCTTCCTTCCATCTCAGCTCCATATTTTGTCTCTGTAACTCCTTCCATGGGTATTTT
>NC_034594.1:2175727-2201380 GCF_900095145.1 Mus pahari | reverse complement strand
GAATACTTTGGTTTCTCCATCTATAGTAATTGAAGAATTTTGCTGGGTATAGTAGCCTGGGCTGGCATTTGTGTTCTCTTAGGGTCTGTATAATATCTGTCCAGGATCTTCTGGCTTTCATAGTCTCTGGTGAGAAGTCTAGTTTAATTTTAATAGGCCTGCCTTTGCATGTTACTTGACTTTTTTAATATTACTGCTTTTAATATTCTAACTTTGTTTAATGCATTTGTTGCTCTGATTATTATATTCTGGGAAGAATTTCTTTTCTTGTCCAGTCTATTTGGAGTTCTACAGGCTTTTTGTCTGTTCATAGGCATCTCTCTCTTTAGGTTAAGGAAGTTTTCTTCTATAATTTTGTTGAAGATGTTTACTGGCCCTTTACATTGAAAATCTTCATTCTCATCTACTCCTATTATCCGTAGGTTTGGTCTCCTCATTGTGTCCTGTATTTCCTGGATGTTTTGTGTTAGGATCTTTTTGCATTTTGTATTTTCTTTGATTGTTGTGTCCATGTTCTCTATGGAATCTTCTGCGCCTGATATTCCCTCTTCCATCTTTTGTATTCTGTTGCTGATGCTTGCATCTATGGTTCTTGATTTCTTTCCTAGGATTTCTTTCTCCAGAGTTTTCTCCCTTTGTGTTTTCTTAATTGTTTCTACTTCCCTTTTTAGATTTTGGATGGTTATGTTCAATTCCATCACCTGTTTGGTTGTGTTTTCCTTTAATTCTTTTAGGGATTTTTGTGTTGCTTTTTAAAGGACTTCTACCTGTTTAGCAGTGTTTTTCTGAAATTCTTTGAGGGATTTTTTTGATTCCTCTTTAAACACTTCTTCCAGTTTAGCAGTGTTCTTCTGTATTTCTTTAAGTGAATTATCAATGCCGTTCTTAAAATCCTCTACCAGAATCATGAGATATGATTTTAAATCTGAATCTTGGCTATCAAGTGTGTTGGGGTATCTAGGACTTGCTGTGGTGGGCATACTGGGTTCTGATGAAGCCAAGTGGTCTTGGGTTCTGTTAGCAAGAATCTTAAGTTTGCCTTTTGCCATCTGGTAATCTCTGGTGTTAGATGTTCTAGCTGTCTCTNACTGGAGCTTGTTTCTCCTGTGATTCTGTTAGCCTCTGTCAGCACTCCTGGGAGTCCAACTCTCTCCTGAGTCGCAGTGGTCAGAGCACTCTATCCAGGTAAGCTCTCCTCTTGCAGGGAAGTTGCACAGAGGTCTGGTGCTCAGATCCTCCTCTTGGCTGAAGATGAAGGCCTGAAGGAACCCTGTCCAAGAAACTCTGTTGCTTCTGCAGCCTGTGCCCTCTCCTGCGTGGACTGCCTCTGAGAGACATGGGATACAAGATGGAGCTCTTACCTGAGTTCTGGTGTCAGAGCCCTCTCTGGAGGCTGACTGTCCTTTGGCAGGGAAGGTGCTCAGAGGTCTGGGTCTCAGCTCTGCCTCCTGGCTGAGGATGAAGGCCTGGAGGGTCCCTGTCCAAGAAGCTCTGTTGCTTCTGCAGCCCCAGCACTCTCTTGTGCAGACTGGTTTCTGAGAGACCCTGGATACAAGATACATTATTATACCTTTTAAGTAATGCTGGTAGAAACAGAGGGTCCAGTTTTTCTTTTAGAGTTCTTTGATTCTCCCTAGTTTCTTTTTTGCTTATGGTCTTTCTTATAACAGAAGACCACAGTATTTGAAATGACTCTCCTCACGTCCTCACTCTGTTTACTGAAGCCCGGTGTCTTGCTTTGATCTAGGTTGGGTGTATCTAGGCTTTTAGTTTGATGATTTTATTTTGTTAGCTTTTTGTTTTTTCTTACTAGTAGACTCTGTTTCCTAGAGCTTATATTTTCTCTCTAGATTTTTAAAAGCTCTTTGACAGTTCCACTCATGAGTGTAATATGTTTTGATGGTGTTCACTCACTACTACCTTCCTTTGGCTCCTTTCCATTTGTTCTGGATTTCTTCTTTTTAAGTTCCACCCCTTCCTTTTAGGATACATTGGGTTTAATTGGGTTTCTTGAATGAGCATAGGATGGGGAGTTATTTAGTAGAGCATGAGAAACTTACCAGTGACTAAACCACAGGAAAAAAAAAACTATGGCAATCTCTAGCATCCATTAACTACTAGTATCTCCTCAACTGGGATAGTCTTTCTGAACCACTTTCCCCATCTCTGTTGGACTGTTGATACATTCTATCTTATGTATGTCTTATGCAGGTAACTGAAGCTTCTTTGAGTTTTCATATGATCATATGTCTAGATAGCAGTATTTCATAGCACACCTCCTCTTCCTTTGTTCTTATGTTCTTTCCACAGCATATTTGTGGGGCCTTGAGGAGGTAAAGAACAGTGTCTCCTTATTTCTATTTATTTATCTGTGAGACAAAATACAATGGAGGAGGAAATTTTCTGAATATTTCCACTTCTGAAACTACTCTCACATATGATGGGTAGTTTAGCTAGGTATAACTACTGAAAACATCTTTCTGCCCAGAGACAATTACTGTGTGAAGGGTACTCTTTCTTACCTTTCAGGGCACAAGTAATTTTCTTCAATACTCAGTTTGTCTAAATTCTTGCTTCCCTGCAGGAACTGAGAAAGTGGATTCAAAAAATATATTCTATGATAAGTAACTTTTCTTTTTTTTGGCTGATTAAGCTTAGAGTTTTCCTTTACTCTCAAATCCAGCCAATATTTGAATTCTAAAATTGATTTTCAGGGGAAAGATGGATACACTGTGAATGTGACTGTGATC
This sequence comes from Mus pahari, assembly GCF_900095145.1. Taxonomy (NCBI): domain Eukaryota; kingdom Metazoa; phylum Chordata; class Mammalia; order Rodentia; family Muridae; genus Mus; species Mus pahari. The sequence continues at coordinate 2,198,630 of NC_034594.1, read as the reverse complement.
AGTGGAGACCACTCTACAGTTCTTGACAGAGCATTTACATATGTCTCCTCTTTAAATCCAGTGATTGTGTCTTTGAGCAGAAACAGAAGCAACATAGCAGGTAAGATACATGTTACTTCAAGCCTGTTTTCACTTTAGAGTTTTGATCCCATTCAAAAGTCAATTAATGGACTATGGATTTTGATTTAATATTTTCTTTCTTTCTTTCTTTCTTTCTTTCTTTCTTTCTTTCTTTCTTTCTTTCTTTCTTTCTTTCTTTCTTTCTTTCTTTCAGACAGGGTCTCACTGTTTAGCCCAGCTAGTCTAGAGCTCTATTTGACAGTGATCTTGAATTCACATTAGAACTCTATTTGACAGTGATCTTGAATGTACAATACTTGTTTCACTCTTCTGTGAGTTAGGGTTATAGGCATGTAAACTGGATTTAGCTTATTGTATTATAGATGAAAAAATTTTCAGGTTACCTGTCAAAAATTAATCTTACATCTGATTTCTTCTCTATGAAAATGGGACTATTTCCTCATGAAAATGATATGAATATTGAATTAATATTTTAATAAATATTTATTGAACAGCTAATTTGTATTGCTACTCCCAATTGTATAGATACATAATAGACTTCAATTCTTAGTAGTAATTTATAGCTTAAGTTTATAGACATGAAAACTAAGGAATAGAGTTTATGTAACTTATGTGTACCTTTAGCAAGTAATGAAGCTGAGATTTAAACACCAACAGTCTAAAGATACCAAGCATTCAGATACTTATAGTTGAATATAGGTTTTGATAGTAGATTTAATTGTGGCAAATTAATAGTTATAGAATAGGTACCCTGAGTAACAAAGTATTCTTGTTTTTGACACTTACTGTGTATAAAAAGGATTTTAAAAGCACTATGCAAGTGAAATCGTTTAAGTTTATTTGAGACTGACTACATTGCCTGCCTTTGGACCCCTTATCCCAACTAGGCTCCCTTGTCTATCCTGCATAGAAGGCTGGCCTAATCCTACTGCAACTTGATAGGCCAAGGGGGTTGCTACGTATGGGAGGCCTCTCCTTCTTTGAGAAGAAAGGGTGTGGCTTGAAAAGAAGGGAGGTGAGGGGGAGGAACTTCAAGGAGAGAAGGGAGGGGAAACTGTAGTTGAGATGTAAAGTAAACAAATTAATTAATTTAAAAAAATCAATATGCGTGTGCGCATGCGTGCTTGTGTATGTGTAGGTCAGAGAAAACTATGAGTCAGTTCTCTCCTTCTACCATGTGGTTCCCAGGGATCACACTCAAGTTGTCTGGTTGGGTGGCAAATACATTTACCACCCACCCCCCAGCCATCTCCCCTGCCCCTACTGACATGATTTTGTCAACTCTTTGACTACTTTTGACAATTCTTTGATGGTAAGAGCTCTTTATGTGTCCCTTAAACTCTAGTGTCTTGGTCATGTACTTACATATTTCATTGTCATGACAATCCATATTTCAGTCAGGAGGAGTTGAGGTAAAGTTTTTAAGGTATGCACATCCTTTCACCAGGGTTGCTGGTTCTGCCAAAAGGCCATTGAAATAAAAAACAGGGAGGGCAGCTTGGGCTTGCTTTTTCAAGTGCTTAGTTATGATACCTTGATTGTTGAGCTTTCCTCAACTTCAAAATGCCAATTGTACTCCATCAGGGCAGTAGATGGCAATTAGCTTCATCTGCATACTTGACACAAACCTAAGATCACTCGGAATATGGAACTGCAGATGAAGAATTGCCCAGATAAATTGCCCTGTAGGCATATGTGTGAGATATTTTATTTTCTTTAAAATGTTCTATTTCTCTTCCTTTTCCTCTTTCTATTTATGGGTACCACATGTGTCTCTGTTATCCATGGAGCTCAGGAACAGGTATCAGATTTCCTGGAACTGAAGTTATGGATGCTTCTAAACCACCGTATAGGTGCTGGGAACCAAACCCATGTCCTCTGTAAGAGCAGCACATGCTCTGAACCACTTAGTCCTCTCTATAGTTTCCTCTGAGGCACTTTCTTGGTAGATAATTGATACATAAAGGCTCAGCTAGTTGTGGGTAGTGGCATCCCAAGAGTGGATGGGCCTGGGGTAAACAGGAAAGAAATAAGCCAGGGATGGGGAATAGATCAGCAATGTTTCGTGGTCTCTGCTTCAGTTCCTGTTCTGGGTTCTTGTCTTAGGAGCTCCTGCCTCAGCTTCCCTTGATGATTATCTGTAAACAACAAGCCCAAGACACCCTTTCCTCCCCAAGTTGGTTTTGGTCAGTATTTTATTATAGAAACATAAAGCAAACTAGGGTTCTGGGAAGATCAAATGGGGTGATGCTCTAAAGGTTCTCTGTAGATGAGGAACTATTGGAATTGTACAGTACCTTCTGGTGATGTTGATTTTTGCTTTTATCAACACAGAAGTAGAGGCTGAAGAAAAGAACACAGGACACTGTTTGCAGGTTAGGAAGACAATTAAACCTCTAAATTTCTTAATTTTCCTTACAGGAATAAAAGTTAGCAAAATTATCTCAGCAATTTTGCATTGTTGATGCCCTTGAAGTTTTAGGCTGTGCCTCTGTTAAAAGAATTGTTAGAAACTTCATAAAAAATGGATAGCTGTTAAAATTCTTAGAGAATTATTTTCAGGGCTGACTTTATTGAATCATAAAAAATGTAGTGGTCGAAGCCAAAAGTCCGGAAGTAAATATATTCTTCTTGACACAGGAGGTGAGATTCTGTTCCTTGGGATGTCACTGCTGGTGAACTACACAGATCTGGATGTGCAAATCTATGTGCAGGATGCTTCTTCTCAGGTCCTTTCACAGACAGTGTGGGGACTGGAGGTAGTGTTGCCTCCACTAGTGCCTGGCATCCATGCGATTTCAGCATTCATCAATGGAGTCAGTATTCATTCACAAGGGTAAGGTCAACACTGTGGTTGAACTTGGGTCTGTTTGATGGACTAGCAACTCATCTGGGAAATTCTACTTTAAATTAAACTTCTCTTTTCCATGTAAAGTGAGGTGATAAAGATGAGAATTACAAACATATGAATGAGTCTTCAAGCCTTGTGGGCAATTCACTCCTTAGACCAATGGAGGGGGAAATGTTGGGTTACTTGTTGGAGAAAGGGAAATCTCTGGAAGTTGGTTGAGGAGGGAATAGGGTGGACATCTGTGTCTAGAGAAGGTAAGCTTTTAGTGGAACATTCTAAGATTTTGTCTGAGGCTTTGAATTAATGGTTTACAGTAGCTGGATCAGCCATGCCTCCTGCCTCACCTTTACCTCTGTACCTTGAAATCCCTATAGATCTTCTCAAGAAATTCTCTCTCTCTAATCTAGGATGTATCTAACCCGTGTGAAACTGAGACTGATGAAGCCACAGGTCCAGGACAGTGCTTCAATCTTCTCTCCACTGTTCCTTCTCTATGAGCAAGACCACTGATACTTGCTCTCTATCATTGCTCCTCCCTTTGCAAACATCTCTCCATCTGCTTTTGCTCATCTCCATGATACTTTCTAACACCACCCATCTTCTCTAGGGTTGACCTCCATATCCAGTACCTCACTGAAGTTTTCAGCGTGGAACCTTGCTCTGGGTCTCTCTTGGGTGAGTGATTCTGACATTGCACATAATTTATCCAGCTAGCTGTTTTTCTGAATAGTCAGATTTCATTCCCAGACTAATGATCAGGTGAGGTCAGGGCTGCAGGGGCCAGGGAAAGAATTTTCCCTTGGTTCTCAGATGAACAATGGGTCTTATATGAAGTGTGAAGAGTTGTGGAAGTTCAGCTCTGTGAGTTCCGCAAATTAGAGTATAAAAAGGAGAGGTAGTTGGTTTTTGTTTTCTACTGGAAATGTTGAAACATCCAGTGGACAACACACTCCAGCATCCAGTGGACAGCACACTCCAGCATCCAGTGGAGAGCACACTCAAGCATCCAGTGGATATTATACTCAATAATCCAGTGGACAGCACACTTAATCATCCAGTGGACACTAAGTTCAAGCATCCAATAGATACCACACTTAAGCATCCAGTGAACAACACACTCAAGCATCCCATAGACACCACTCTTAAGCATCCAATGGACACTAAACTCAAGCACCTAATAGACAGTATACTCAAGCATCCAATGGACATCACAGTCATTCAGCAAATGCCACACTCAGTCATCCTGTGGACACCATACTCAAGCAAGTATTAGGAAGAGAAGGGCAAGCCTCCTGCAACAATTATTTTTGACATTATATATGCATGGAGATGAGGGAGGAGTCTTCAATGTCTCCCCTTTCCTCTAAGGATTAAAGACAAAGGAGGAAAAATAGAAACATAAATGCAGTGTGGAAAATGTAAGAACTACATAGGATGTTACATCAGATATTATAACAGATGGCAAGAAAATGAAAGTATTCAATTTTCACTCACATGTAAGTTGATAGTAGTATAGATGTCTAAGACATACAAACGTATTCCAAAAATTTGTCTTAAATATTAAAAAAAATTACCAGTTTTGGGGTTTGAAGAGATGGCCAGTGATTATGATCACTTGTTGCTCTTATAGAGGACGGGGTTTAGTTCCCAGCTCACACTGGTCTGTAATTCCAGTTTTAGAGGTTCTGTCATATCCTCTTCTGGCCTCCCTGGGCACAGAATACAGTGGTACACAGACATACATGTAGGCAAAATACGCATGTAATGGGATACATGTCACATGAAAGCAGGAGATGGGGCTATTTGAGAGAGATAGAACCAGCAAGAGGGTAGGAAGAAGGATAGACTGTGGAAGGGGCTGGGGAAGGGAAATGAATAAGGACAAAGTAAAATGACATACATTATTAAAACATTGTACTGAAACCCATGACTTTATGTGGTAACTTAAAAACAAAATCAGTAGAAAAATTTATGTTTTCCACATAGGCAATGAAAGGCAAATGAATACATTTGTATGTCTTAGACATCTATACTATTATCAACTTATATGTGAGTGAAAATTGAATACTTTCATTTTCTTGCCATCTGTTATAGTGTCTGATGTAACATTCTATGTAGTTCTTACGTTTTCCACACTGCATTTGTGTTTCTATTTTTCCTCCTTTGTCTTTAATCCTTGGAGGAAAGTGGTGTGAAACTACAGAAAGAAGTGTGAGACACTGAAAGCAGACTACCCTTATAACAGATTTTAAAAGTTAAATTACCTCTGAATTATAGGCACACTTTAACTTTTCTTCCTTTGTTTTCTGTTTTTTCAAAATGATTTAAGAACCTTTTTCTTGTTGTTTATTACTGACAGCCTTGGAAAGTAATTCTTAGGACTATTGTTTTTGAATGTTTTGTCTACACCCAATTGTAGTCAGGGAAGTCTGAAATGAAAGATACTAGTTCAAGAAGAGTAATATACATTCTCACAACTCAAGTAACCTATAATAAAACTGTTTATTATAATAATTTACCTTAACACCATGCTAATTAGATAATGTAAAGGTTTTTGTTTTGTTGTTTGGTTTGGTTTGGTTTGGCTTGGTTTTCTTGAATCAGGATGACTTCCTGAAGATGTTCAGCTATTTTTGGCTTGGTAACATATGTCAAACATAATGGAGTAGCTAGTATCTGTTACCAGGTAGTTTAAGATATTACTTTTAAAAAGAATATTTTATGTTATAAAAAGATCTACTTGAAACCCAGATGTGGTAGATCACACCTATGACTGAAGCACTGGGAGTCCAAGGCAAAATGATCCTGAGTTTGAGTTCAGCTTGCTCAGAGGAGAAGGGGTTGGTGATGGGGGAGGGACTTTGTGAAGGGGGACCGGAAGGGAGAACAGAAACTATGATGTAATCAGTCAATCAATCAATCAATCAATCAATCAATCAATCCTGTCTCATAAAACAAAAAAAAAAATCTTAAAAAGTATTCTTATAAAACAATTTGAGCCACTGTACTGCTATGTGAATTTTGTCACAATTGAGTACTGGCCTAGTGATCAGAAATTTAGCCATGATGAGGATGAAATTTGTGTACCCTACTTTTGACTTATTGTAGCAGACCCGCACAAGTGATGCAGTTTTTATTTGGAATATTAGTTTTTACATTTATGTGTGTGTGTGTGTGTGTGTGTGTGTGTGTGTGTGTGTGTGTGTGTGTCTGTCTGTCTGTCTGTCTGTCTGTCTGTGTATAAGTACATCCCCAGTGGGCATGTAGAGGTCAGAGGTCGGTTTTCTCTTTTCGTCATGTGGGTCCTCAGGAATTAAACCCTGCTTGGCCACACCACAAAGGCCTTTGCTGCTGAGGTTTTCAGCTGGCAGGAACATTACCTTTTGATTTGTGTCTTTCTTGTTTACACGTTAGGAGGGACTCTCCTCGGTCTCTCAGGAACAGGACTGGGCAGAGACCCAGCTCTGATTCGGGTGCTTGTGGACAGTCATCCTTGTGATATTGTGAACGTAACAGAAGTGAACATTTGGTGTGAGACTCCTCCAGCTGTACTACCACCCAGGGCAGATGTTCTCACTGTCCCAGCCTCTGTGGAGATCTGGGCTGGCAACACTTCCTTCTTCCATGGACCAAGCTTGGTGGGGAAGGGCTTTACCTTCACATATGAAGCAGCCACAACACCAGTGGTCACTGCTATGTGGGGAGAATTCAGGAACAACAGTGTGAGGTTTTATGTGAAAGGAAATAACATCTCTGACTCAGTCATTCTTTTGGGGTCCTTGAAATGTGACCTTGAAGTACAAGTTTTTGGTGATCACATGAACCTGTCTGGCTGCTCCTTTCCTCTTCATAGTTTGGAAGCCAGGGTCTATACTCTCCAAGTTCGTCACAAGAGGATGGGGTTTGCCAATATGTCTGTGGTGCCTCAGAAATTTGAGTTGTCACCTCAGATTATTGCCATCTTCCCAACACATGGGTCTAAATGTGGTGGGACAATACTTACTGTAAAGGGCATGGCCTTCAGTTCCAGAAGGAGGTCAGTTCATGTTGACATTTCAGGTCCTTTTGCTTGCATGATTTTGAGTTTGGAAGACCATACAGTCCTTTGCCAGACCAGCTTTGTGGGTGACCAGTTTTCTGAATCATCATTGGCTCTAAACATCACAGTTCTGGTCAATGGGCTGACCAGCAAGTGTGAGGGGAACTGTACATTCTTCATAGAGGAAGCAGCAACTCCTATTGTGGATGCTTTGACTATAAGCATCAGTGGATCTCTAACCATGGTGCTGATGAGAGGCCGGAGGTTAGGTACCACTGCTGATGAGCCAATAGCATTTGTGGATGATCAACTTCCCTGCCACACAACTTTCTTCAATACCAGCCATGTGGCATGCCAGATAAGAGATTTGGCCCCAGGGTTCCACTATCTGTCAGCTGTTCATACAAGTGCTGGATACGCTTGCCTCAACAGTGTTTCTAGAAACTTCTTCATCGTGCCTCAGGTACTTGATTATTTTCCTAAGGACTTTAGCATCCATGGTGGAAGTCTCTTGACTATAAAAGCCACAGTCCTGCGAGGATGGAAAGCTACAGTTGTCTATGTTGGCCGGCAGGTTTGTCTAACAGCGAACATCAGTTCTGAGTTCATCCAGTGCATTGTTCCTGCAGGAAATGGCTCTGCTGCTCTGGAAGTTGATGTGGATGGAGTTTTATACCACATAGGATTTGTTGATTACAGCAGCATCTTTACCCCAGAATTGCTTTCTGTTTCACAGAGCAAAGACATCTTAACCTTTACAGTGGCCCGGATCTCAGGGGCTGCAAATGTTGACATTTTTATTGGGACATCACCATGTCTAGGTGTTGCTGGTAACCGTACAGTTCTCCAGTGCATGGTCCCTTTGCTTCCTGCTGGGGAGTATCTTGTCACAGGTTATGATCACAGCAGAGGATGGGCCTCATCCACTCTCATTCTTGTGCTGAGAGCCACTGTGACCTCAGTGACAGGGAACTATGGTAAGTAGAGAATATAAGACGGAATATTTTCTCTATAAAGTGAATTAATTGTTTCTCTCAGTTCTGAGAAGAAGAATACCAATGTCACTATAGGGCAGAAACAAAACAAAACAAAGCAAAACAAAACAAAGCAAAACAAAGCAAACAGAAAAAAAGGAAGAGAGTGCCTGGGTGACCTCTTGAGCCCTTACAGTCACAGGGTCGTCCTCAGGCCTATCTTGTGAGGTTTCATATATTTATCTTCATTTTTCATCATAGAAATTCCACATATTCCCAAAGTATTTGATTTTATTTCAATTTCAGGCAACCACTTCTTCACTGAAGAAGTGTTTTAAATTTAATATCAGTTGCTAAAGCTCATTATTGGATTGTATAAGAGTATAAATGTGTTCACCTATTTTAGACATATGCTGATTCGTATTATTTAAAACAAGTTCACATTCAGTAGCATTGATTTTTGCTGTCTTGTAATGGTTCACAGGTGAATTCATACTCCACCAATAATATGCCAGTGCCATAGTGTAAGTGTGCTGGCTCAATGTAAACAAATATTTATTTATTTCTATTTTATGTGTATGTGTATATACCTTGGTGGATATATATGGGCACCCCATGCACTCAAGGCGCCCATGGAGGCTGGAACGGGGCATCAGATCTCCAGGCAATGGTATTGCAGGTAGTGTGAGCTGCCCGCGGTGTGCACTATAACCAAACTCCAGTCCTCTGGAGGGGCTGAGTGCTCGTGACTCCTTTTCTTTTGGACGCACTGACATTTGTTTAGTTTTTCTTTCAAAGTCTCTGTTCACTTACTTTGCTGAAGTAGTTCCATCATGATTGCGATTTAAAAACATGGAGGAAATCATTCAGTCCCTGTTGTTGAGGCAATACCAATGATATTTCATAGACACTTGGCTTCTGCTGAGTGGGATTCTGTTAGGATCAGGATTTGCATTTGAGGGCAGTGGTTAATATAGCTAATGTAGTCTTGCTTTTCCTAAGATTTGGCTTCCTTACTTAATAAAGGACTTTGGACTGGATAGTCTATAAATTCTTCTCCCTATTCTTCAAGAAATCATAATTTTTTTTTGGTGAAAAAGGACCTACAGCAGGAGACATCACCCTTGAGTGGTTGAGCACCTGAGGAAGGAACTCCCTTCCTCTAATGTAGTGGTTCTCAACCTTCCTCATGCTGCAACTGACCCTTTAATACAGTTTAATATGGTGACCCTCAACCATAAAATTATTTTTGTTGTTATTTCATAACTATAGTTTTGCTACAGTTCCCCGTGAAAGGGTTGTTTGACCCCAAAAGGGGTCTCAACTCACAGGTTAAGAATTGTTGCTCTAGTGGAGACTGAATCTCTGCATCTCTGAGTGACCCAGCAGTCTGGACTAACTTTGCTTACCAAAGAACTTTAAAACATGTCTTTACCGTATCACTTATTGATAGTGGCAGAAATGAAGCAGTAATTGGAGGTATTAGATGTTAAACTCTTGATTGAGGAAATTTGTATTATGAGATTCTAGTTATCTATCAACATGAAATGGAATCTATGAAGATCTGGAAAAATATGCAGTAATATTAAGTAAATGAAAGAACTTCAGGATAGTATTCATATAATGATCCCTTTGTAAATAATGTATATATTATATATACATATTATACACACACATACATTCACACACATGTAAATACATGTTATATATACATGATATATATGTTATATATACATGCTTTATATATGTGTTATATATGTGTATGTATGTATATATAACATGCATATACACACATACATATATACCATACCATATCTATCTATCTATCTATCTATCTATCTATCTATCTATCTATCTATCTATCTATCTATCTATCAGCATTTGGAAGCAGTGGGTAATGTAGCTAATATAGCCTTGCTTGCACATATATGTTATATATGTTATATATACATGTATGATTGTGATGTAAAAACATAGAGGGAATCATTCAATTTATATGTGTCCGTATATATACATATGTATACATATATATAACACACATATACACACATAGATATAATGTTTGCTAAAGAGTCGTACATAGGTGGTTAGAAGAACTTAACCTTTTGTTTCTATTTTATGCTTTTTTTGTATAGAAATAATTTTTGGTATAGAAAAACTCAAAGCTGTAAATTAGCTATTTATACATTGTGACTATAGTTTTTAAACACTGCCCAACACACACAAAAAAGCTGCAGGTCAGAGCCAAGCAGAGAGGTGCATGGAGGTGCTGGGACCAGCCATACACATTCTGTGGGGGTTGAGAAGGCTGCACATCGAGGGAGTGATGCTTGAGCTCTGTGTGTAATATGCCAAGCCTTGCCGCATCAGTGATGAGCCTGTGATTTGTCTCTGAAGGATGCCTGGGTGGAAGGCTTTTGCATGTGCTTGGAGCAGGATTTTCTCCAGGGAACATCTCAGCTGCCGTATGTGGTGCTCCGTGCCAAGTCTTGGCTAATGCGACAGTGTCTGCCTTCAGCTGCTTGGTTCTGCCTCTGGATGGTAAGAAAAAAGTCACATGTAAACATTTATATAAAGTTCCTATCCTTTGGCCCTTTCTATTTCTGTTTTGCTACTATACTGACTACTACTGGGAGTAGAATTTCCTCTTTTCTATCAAAGATGGTAGACCCTGGGGCCTGTGGAGGTGGCTCAGTGGGGAAATTGCTGGCTTTGTAAGAATGAGGACTTGAGTTTAGAAACTGCACCAATGTTAAAGCTTACTCTAATGGTACATGGCTATAATCCAGGAGTGGCCGGAGGTGCAGAGACATGTGAATGCCCAGAACTTGCTGGGTAGACACTCTAGCTGAAAAGTAAACTCTGGGTTCAATAAATCTGTCTCAAAAAATAAAGTGAAGAGAGATGAAGACACTTGAAGCCAATTTCTGGACTCTATGCACACACCTAGACAAGTATACCACCCGACACACATGCATAACCTCCCATACTCAGCCATGTATAGCTTACACATGCCTATGACACGTACATAGACAAAAAGAATATCATTAGGAATAATTTCGTTGATTGTTTTGTTTTGGCTGACTGGTTCTAGATCTCTGGGCTAGCCAGTCTCTTGTTCCTGGCCATCCAGGAAGTGTTGGGCATGGGCTTCAAGTTTAACCAGACATTGTTTGACTGCATCCACATTTTTTTACAAAGACTGTTGCCCCAGCACATGCTGCAGGTAGGATAGAGTGTAGGTCAAGGGTTTGGTTGATGGGTTGTCCAGGTTTCTCCTTCCGTAGCCTTCAGAGTACCTTCCAATACCCAAGAGACTAGACTGTAGTGCTGAAGGCTGATGTGGGGACTATCTCAGCCTCTCTATGTTCGGTGAGCTATGTGGATGTTGCCCTTGGCAATGGGGCTCCACTGTCATGTTTTGTTCTAGCATCAGCCTGGATTTTGTCAAAGTTTTTTTCTTTTTTCTTTTTGTCTTTTTCTGTCAAAGGATCATCTGTTGAGATGATCATGTGGTTTTATTCTTTCAGTTTGTTTGTAGTGGATTACAATGACTGATTTTCATACATTGGACCATTCCTACATCTCTGGGGTGAAGCCTACTAGACCACTGTGGACGACTATTTTGATGTGTTTTTAGATTGGGCTTGCAAGTGTTTTTATTGAGTAGTTTTTCATCTGTGTTCAAAAGGTAAATAGGTGTATAATTCTCTTTCATTTTTGAGTATTTATGTGGTTTGGGTATCAGGGTAACTATGGCCTCATCAAACAAATTTGAAAATGTTCCTTCTGTTTCCATTTTGTGAATGAATTTGAGTAATATTGATTGGTATTAACTCTTCCTTGAAAGTCTAGTAGAACACTACTCTAAAATTGTCTGGCTCTGGGCTTTTTTCTGAGGGGAGGAGAATTTTAATGATTGCTTCTATATCCATAGGGGTTATAGGTACATTTAAGTTGTTTATCTGTTCTTGATTTAATTTTGGTAGGTAGTACCTATCAAGAAAATTACCCATTTCTTTTACATTTTTCAATTAGATAGAGTACAGGTTTTTAAAATATGTCCCTATGATTCTTTCTATCACCTCAGGGTTTGTTGTTATTGTCTCTCTTTTTATTTTTTATTTCGTTAATTTGGATGTTCTCTTCTCACTGTCTTAGTTTTAACAAGGGTCTATGTTTTTGATTTTTCTCCAAGAATCGACTCAGTGATTCATTGATTTGTTTGTATTCTCTTTGTTTCTAATTTATTGATTTCAGACCTGAATTTGATTATTTCCTGCCACCTACTCCTCTTGCATGTGTTTGTTTCTTTGTTGTTCTAAAGCTTTCAGATGCTGTTAAGTTGCTAGTATGAGATCTTTCTGATTTCTTTATGAAGGCACTTAGCATGATGAACTTTCCTCTTAGCACAGCTTCATTGTGTCCCTTAAGTTTGGGTATGTTGTGTATTACGTTTTATTGAATTCTAGGAAGTCTTCAATTTCTTTATTTCTGCCTTCATTTTTTTTTCATTCAGTAGAGAGTTGTTCAATTTCCATGAGTTCGTCAGCATTACATTGTTTCTCTTGTTGATGTCCAGCTTTAATCCATGGTTGCTGGACAGAGTGTACGGCACTATTTCCATTTTCTTGTATCTGTTGGGACATTGTATCTGTACATGCGGTCAATATTGGAGACATTCTCATGAGGTGCTGAGAAGAAGCTGTATTCTTTTTTTTATTGGCTGAAAGGTTTTGTAAATATCTGTTAGGTCCCTTTGGTTTATAATATATAAATATTAATATATACACACACACACACACACATTGTTTGTTTAGTTTTTGCCTCAATGACTATTGGTGAGAATGGGGTAATGAATTTTTCCATTATCAGTGTGTGAATGCCTGCATGTATGCTTCCCTTCTTTTGAATTTGCTCATATGAAAGTATTTACTTTCTATGTTTTTTTATGGGCATAGCTAATCTCCTTGTGTTGGATTTTTTTCTCCTAGTTCCTTCTGTTGGACTGGATTTGTAGATAGAAAATTTTATTTTTGACTTTACCATGAAATTTCTCATTTTCTCTATCTATGGTGATTAAAATTTTTGCTGGGTATAGTAGTCTGGGCTGACATCTGTGGTCTCTTAGAGTCTGCAACACATCTGTCTAGGCTGTTTTGGCTCTTAGTATCTCTATTGACAAGTCAGGTGTAATTCAAATGTATCTATTTCTTCAATCTTTGATACCTGAGATTCTCTCTCATCTCCTGTATTTTGTTGGTGATGCTTGCATCTAGGTGTGCATAGGGTGTCTGCCTGAATTGGAATAGCAGGGTAGATGGGAAGCCAGGGTGGCAGGAGGTAGATGGTCTGTGGTATCTACAGGAGGTGTAGACAGGGAGGGGGTACAGCAGGGAGATAGATGGTCTGTGGCATTTACAGGAGGCATGGACAGTGGGAGGGGGCACAGCAGGTGTTCTGCTGCAGCGATTGGTTTGACCCTGAGGATCAGGGCTAGGCCAACAGAGGTTTTAAAAACAGTTTCTCCTATATCTATATCTATATCTATATCTATATCTATATCTATATCTATATCTATATCTATATCTATATCTATATCTATATCTATCTACCTATCTCACACGAATTAATACACTTTAAAACAACTTAGTATTATTTTAATATATTAAATTTTAACCAGGAGTACAAAAGGAAAAAAAAATGAAGTGTTTAGGCTCAGGTAAATTTTGGTACTGTAAGTTTGGAAACTCATATAGGAAAAAATAAATTAGCATACTAAAAAGGATTTGGTTAAGTGTTAGAAACTGAGAATTAACTCTTTGGGTTTTGAAAAGGAGCTATGCTGGAATTAAAGGCTGTAACTCTTACTGTGGCCACGAGGTGGCACCAAACACTCATCAATCACACAAACACACGCTTCTCTTTCATCAGAACAGTCTTTGAAAAGAAGCTTATTCTTACGGTCTTGTGAAGGTCTGCTCCATGCTCCTTATGTAAGATCCAGGTGGAGGTTTAGGGATTCGTTGAACCTTCTGAAACTAAACTAAATGCTCCACGTTCGATTGTGTTTTCATTTCTTCCTGTGAAAGTACATGTGTAATAGACAACAAATGGTTAATAGATTGCGCATGAGAAATTGTTAGAAATCACTAGTAATTCTGCTGCATAGGATTGCATATGACCAGCAGCATGGGGAGTCTGTGTAGTCCAGAGACATTGTCGGAGGAAAATCGGCTGCAGTCCTCACACCTGTGTTCCAGCTGCCATTTGCAGAGGATTCAGCCATCTTTCTCTATTGGTAGAACCGACCTCCTGAAAGTCTCAGTGTTAATCAGCCAGTGGCCTTTGGAAAGTCTCAGCATGTCCCTCTGCTACAACAGTATAGTGTGCCTGTGCCCCAGGCTACTTCTGCAGCCTTGCCTGGGAATCTGTTAGACATGATTCTCAGGATTCACGTTAGCTAAAACTTTGCACACAAACATCTTGACATTTTTCTCAGATTTTCTACATTGTTGCCTAACCTAAAGCTCAAAACCAGGTAGTTTATTAAACAAGTTCTAGACATGTTTGGGAGCATCACAGATGTTTGCCTGTAATTTGGTCCTAGTTTTGTTATTAACAGTAATGCTGTTTTCTGGTTTATGATCTTGCTGCTAAATACTATTCTCCCCCACCCTTCACTCTTTCTCTTTCTTCCTCTCTGTGCAAACATGTAGTGTACATACATGCTTGTGGTATGTTTGTATATGTTGTGTGATGCAATAGGGAGACATCTCTTCACCCTAGATTTGGAGTTTGTACACACCAAAGTAAGGACACTGTCAAAGTTCACTTTGGTGAACCAAATAGTTTTATTTGGGTTACTCACAGTAGTATGGGTGACAGGTTACTTACAGGAGCTGAGTCTCTTCAGGCAGGTCAGCTGGTCTCCTTTGCTTCTTCCATGCAGTTTAGCTGATATGTGTTTTTCAGGCAGCTCAGCTTATTTGAAAATGTGTTATACACCACTTATCTATGTTCAGGGAAAAAGGGACCTAGTAAATCTGGTCAGTTTCAGGGACTTCCTAAGATTTTGAATTGTTTACTTCCTGAGTTAATGAACCTCCCTTCAGAATGGAATATTTTATCTCAGAGAAAATTTCTACACAACATCATTATGTGCTCATGTATGCAAAGTGTGGGTCGATGTGTATATGCACATGAATGCATACATGCAGTGTATATGCATGCATTTGTGTGCGTGCATTGCTTCTTTGTTTTGTTTGTTTTTTGAGGCAGGGTTTCTATGTGTGTAGCCTTATCTGTCTTGGAACTGCTGTGTAGACCAGGCTGGCCTAAAACTTGTAGAGATCTGACTGTCTCTGCCTCACAAGTGCTGGAATTAAAGGTGTGCACTACTACCACCGGGTACATCGCTTGTTTATATATATACATGCATGTGGCATGTGGAGGCATTTGGTGTGACTGTCCGTGAATGTGCCAAGTATGTGTCTGTGTTTCTAAAATGACTGTGTATAGCCTGACCCTCTTCCTGTTTATATGGCTCCTTTTTCCTTCCACAGTTCACTGCTCTCCTCCTCTCCTTTGGTCTTTTGTTTGTACTTCTCAAATTTAACAAGGTCACTTTGAATTCTGACCCTTGGTTTGAAATATTTTTGGTTTGAGTTTTGCATGATAGAGGGATGGTTTCTTTCCCAGATTGTAGATAAAAGTCTTAAGATGCGAGCTTTCCTAATTATGGTTTGCTTGTTCTAATGCCATGTTGAATGTGTTTCCCTTTTAGAGAAGAATGGGGAATTAAAGAGGGAGATGAGAAAACTTCCTTGGCTGCTTTTGGGGTCAACTATCTTTAACTCCCCTTGGATTACACTTCTAGCAAAAGAATATTTCTCTATACAATGGGTGCTAAAACATCTGGTTAGATGAAATTCATATTTCACTTTTGTTTAAAAATGCTCAAGATCTTTGATCTTCAGGATTTTTTTTTTGCATTTCTTTGGATTATACCAAATGACTTTTTCATGGAAACTTTAACTTTTCCATGAGGCATGAAGAGCTAAAGCGATTAAGGTCACAGAGCTATTTAGTGGCGGAACTTTGAATAAAACCCATGGATTTTGATCCCCAGCCTTGGGTGCTTTTCATAATCCACCCTGTCAATTTGCATCCACTTAATCACCTATAATGAATTCATTATTTTATAGGTGTTGAGCCTGTTTTTATTTGCCTTGGGGCTCAGGAACTAGAAAGGCCTGTGTTTTTGTCTACCCACAAGAGAGTCCTACCATCAGCTTTTTTTTTTTTTTCCTGCAATTATTCATTCAAAACATTCCCAGATAATGTCCTGGGTACCAGGTGCTTTGGAAAGCAAGAGCAGCCATAAGAGCATCTGGGTGTGGTAGCATAACTTCAAATCCTGTTGCAAGTGCGTACCTTGTGAGGTCCTCACTGTCAGTGATGGGTTGAGGTAGCAATTGTGGATTCATGCCCGAAGGTACAAATGTTTGTTGTGTACCCGTGAGGATGGGCTAGCTGCAGATGGAGCAGGCTAGAGTTCCTTTTCTTCTGTTCACTTTAGGATTTTCAGACAGTTCCTGTTAAAATGCCTTACCAGATATCTGTTCTCCCCATTAAAAGTTACTGACACTGCATTATTTTTGCTCTTTTGTTGGAGCTAGAGTTTGACTATATAACTCTGGTTGGCTTGCAAATGAGTCACAATGTAGACCAGGCTGGCCTCATACTCACAGATCTACTGGATGCCTCTCTCTCCTGGATGGTGGGATCATGCTTGCCTTATTGCTATTTTTACGTCTCTTCCTTGTCCCAGAGAAATGGGGCAAAATACTTGCTTTCCGCTTTATGAAATAATACTGATCATTCTAATACACAGAGAAGTTCTGTTAACCAAGGAGTTCCATAAGTTCGAGGCCAACCTGGTCTACAGAGTGAGCTCCAGGACAGCCAGGGCTATACAGAGAAACCCTGTCTCAACAAACAAACAAACAAACAAAAAAGAGTGAAAAACCTAGCCAGCAACTTGGGAGAGGTAACTTTCAGAGGACCCCAGCAGAACAGATAAATAAGGAAAAGATAAATAAATATTCCATGTAGAAAATAGCCACAAGGCAAGAGCAGAAACTTCACAGACTCATGAATTATAATTAAACATAAAATTTCTCAATTTAATATGTAATGATAAAAATGGAAATTCAATCTAAAAAGTCAAGATTTAAAAAATGTCAGTTAAAACCACAGTGCGACACTATGTTCTTCACCACAAGGCAAAGTCAGGGTCTGATAATTTCAAGTGCCAACAACTCGGTGGCGTTATTGAATAAGACCACAATATAGACAGGAGGAATACAAACATTTCTATGGAAAGCAAGGTAGTAGTTTCTCTTAAAGTTGAACTTATTCCTGCAAGCCTTTTTATTGATAGACACCCATTCTAGAGAAACTCTGTTCATATCGGTGGCAGCAAAATATCTGGAAATACCCAAAAGTCCACTGGTGAAGCAAATGATTCATTACAGTCATGGCAGGCAGAGCACAGAGGGGACATAACACGGCAGCTGCATGCAGCGACAACATGCACAAACATCAGAAATTGTACATTACATAGAAAGAACAGGGTCACGAATGTTTTGTCATGTATTATGTTTATTAGTGTTCAAAAATAAAACTTAGTAGCCTCTCATTTAGAAATATAAATCTGTTTAATAAATTTAAGAATAGTTTTTATTTTATATGAATGTGACTCTTCCCTGTGTATTTGTCTGTGCACTATGTATGGGTCTGGTAAAGGCCATGAAAGGGAATCTGTAGTTGTAGGTGGTCTCGAGCCATTATGCTGGTTCTGGGAAACAAATCCAGGTCCTCTGGGTGAACAGCTAGTGCCCTCTCTCCAGCCACACACATTTTATTTTTTAAATGCCAAGTAGTTATGTCTGAGTATGAGGCAGGAAATTAGTCTAGAGCAGCAAATAAATTCAGAACTAGTATAACTGTTTCAGTCTCTTGCTGTCTGAATAGTCACGTGCACTTTACTTATGCATATTATTTATGTTTGTAAAACCATTTCTTAAATTTATCTGCCTTATGATATATATGTATATATATTACTTTAATAACTATGTGCATCTGTTTATATGGGTGTGTGTGCTAGTGAATGTTTCCATATATGTGAAGTTAGATAATTTCAGGTGTCATTCATAAAGACTTTATTTTGAGATGATGTTTCACATTGACTGACAATGCTTTCTTTCTTTCTTTCTTTCTTTCTTTCTTTCTTTCTTTCTTTCTTTCTTTCTTTCTTCCTTCCTTCCTTCCTTCCTTCCTTCCTTCCTTCCTTCCNTTCCTTCCTTCCTTCCTTCCTTCCTTCCTTCCTTCCTTTCTTTCTTTCTTTCTTTCTTTCTTTCTTTCTTTCTTTCTTTCTTTCTTTCTTTCTTTCTTGGAAAATGAACTGATAATTTCATTTTCCTTGCTCAAAGAAAACATCATTCCTGAAATGACACAAACTTTGAGTCCTTTCCACAGCTTTACCTAAACTCTTGATGACTTTTCCAGTGTCCTTGGCTTTCCTATGTAACCTGAGGCATGCAGAAGACAGCTGTCAAGTCAGGAGCCCCACCTACTTGCAATGTGATTTGACCATCTCCATGGGAACAGAGAGACTGCCTGGATCCTGGCCTTACATCTACCTTTGTGAAGAGAGTTCCCTGATCCTCTTCGAACCAAATCACTGGGCAGAGTCAGTCTCTCCATCGTTCTCAGGCCTCTTCCTCAGGTAGCTCCATCTCCTCTATCCTCTCCGACTTTCCTATCAGGGCATGGCCACTGGGCTCCACAGAGCTGTCAGAAAGCACAGGCAGGGTGGTTGTGGCCTAGGGGCTTCCGACTCTTTCAGAGGGGCTATCCTATCCTGGATTCCAAATGGCCTACATATCAAAGCATCGCTGTCTTTTTCAAGTGTTCAAGAGAACATCTGAAAAATATGCCCAGTAAACAGCTCACTTTGTTGCTTAGATTTTAATATTTATCTTCCAATCCAAAGCAACGTCTGGTGAATGCCAGTGGGGAGAAAGATTAGACATTATGAAAAACAGAAGCCTTCCCCCAACTTCCCTTTTTTTCTTTTCTTTCCAAACAGATTTAGAAGTATATATATATATCTGGCAGAGTGCACATTGTTTATTCAAAAGAAGGGGGGTTATGCCCTAGAATTACTATAGATCCGGGATTTAGATGCCATAAACTCATAGGGACACTCTGTGTTTTTAAAAAGAAAAAAAAATCTAACAAGTAATATCATGAATTTTCTAGATCCAACCTGTTTTGTAAGACAATTTTTAAAAGGTGCGCATGTTGGTAACTTCGTCTGACCTTAATCCCTGTTGGCAGGGCAGTTCAGAACAGAGCAGATCACTGCCTTCTGTCTTTACTGCTCATCTGGATAGAACGGCCACAACTGACTTTTTAATGAGGATTGACTTCCTCATTAAGATATAAAACCAAACAAGACCAGTCGCCTGTGGTGGAGGAAATAACTCGTTCTTTCTACGGCTGTCTGACTTTGTGACGGCCTGAGCGATCTGTCTTGGTAGGAAGTTGCCATCAGAGGTTTGTGGTCAGCCAGAGGGAAAGAACTTGGCTGCTGGTGCTCTGTGGGGTATCATGTGCCTTGGAAAGGTATCATGGGAAATAAAGGCCTAGAGGGCATACTGGGGTGAAGCAGGGTCTCAGAACGCACCACCATGTCAACAGATCCTGTTCCATTGATTTGGGGGAGTTAATTTAGACATCCTAAATGGGTTCTCCCATGTTCTTCCTCCTCACTGTCAGAGGTGGCTGAAGCAGCTGTGTCTCAGACCCCATTACAAGGTGTCCCCTTACTCATCAGTAGGTTTTCAGCAAACCAAGCATCTTGCCCTTCTTGCCATTGCAGCCATTGCAGCCATTGAAGCATGCAAAGTGGATGTGAGTAACTGAGCTTCTTGACTTAAACACAGTTTGTATTTCATGTTGAGGACAAGGGGGAAACACGGGGCTCTTGGTGTCTAGTGGGAAGCAGGTACAATCTTTGGAACAGAGTTTGGTAAATCATTCTTAAAGCCATAAAATTCTACCTACTGTATGTCCTCGAAGTTTCACTTCTAAGACTTCATTTTAAGAAAGCAGATTACAGTGTGTAATGTGTACAGTGATATTCATTGGAGCTAATATCTGAAATAAATTTAATAATACATCCAAATGACATGGCACTAAAAGACTTAAAAATCATGCTATAGAGTGTTTAATAGGAAATGCTTTAAAAAAAAAATACTTCACAATCAGAGACCACAAAGCAGGGCTGGAGTTGGCTCCCTCTGTTGTGTGTATTGTGTCTGAACTCAAATGACTGGAAAAGCAAAGACTAGGGGGTTGATCCTATTTCTCTTTCTCATTTAGCTTTTATGGATTTCTTTGCAGAACATGTGTTGATCTCACAACTAGAAGGCACATAATAAATTCTGCAAAGGACACTAAGGAAATCTTGCAACATACAGCTTGTCCACATCTTGAATGGTTCTGTTTGTGAATCTAGAGTTCTATTTTCCATAGCCTTTTTATAGAACCCACTTCCATTAGATGATGTATCTCCTTGATAGAACTAATATTGGGCTTTGTGTGATTTGGCAAAGGCAGATAGATGTATCTGTGGCAAAACTGTGCCCTGTGCATCCATTCATATACTGATCCCCTCCCCTTCCCAACTATCACCTGCCATTCATCTTTTAGCAAGTACAACTATGGTGTAGGTGTTGTCCCAGGTCTTCTGGGTGATTCAGTGGTAATAGAACACAAAAATCAACAACCTTAAGAGGGTAAAATAAAAAACAGACATAGCAGCAATGGGTGATGAGGGCTATACACCTACAAATTTTCAAACTCTTTAGACATCATGCTGAGATGAGCATTTCTAAAAAGAGAAGGTATAACTGTGTAAATCCAGGCACTGAACACAGCAAGAATGAAGTTACTATAGACTTTATGACCTTCTCAAAGGCCAGCTAAGCAGGAGCAGAGTGAAAAGAAAAAAGTGACCCCAGGAAGGAAAGAAAAGCTCTCTAGGAGCTATGGGAAATTCTTGAGGGACTATGAATTCTTTATTAAGTGAAGATGAAGTCCCCTTTTAAAGTCTACAGCGTATTTACAGCAATATTGGGAGTGGAACCTGAGGCTCTTGGCTCACAGTGCACTTCATATAATGTTGTCTGTCAGCATCTATAACGAAAGCCTTGGTGAAGAAATGTGTGTGAAAGAAAGCCAGGGCTATGCAAAACAAGTTCTGTTGAAGTGGGAAAAGCGAATTTCTGAGGAGCTTTTATGACTTATGCTACAGAGCACAGAACTTTATTACCTGTTTTTGTCAGGATCTGATGACATCAATTGAAAGAGCAATAAATAGATTGAGAGTCTAGAATCTTAGGTCCTAGAACTATTATTGCCACTATTTGAATAAAATATTTTCACCATATTTTCTTAAATATTTATGCATTTCTTTATCTGTAGTCATAGCACTATGTATACATTTGTTCATATCTCAGTTTATTTAATTATTTCAATTTCTTTTAAAATCTGATCAATTCTATCTCCTCATTAATAAAATTCCTGTAAAAGAAAACAGAATAATAGTGTTTTCCAATCTTTGAAATTTTGTAAGTGTAAGCCTAGATTTGTTTTGTTTTTTTCATACAGGGCTCACTTTGGCACACTGGGTGGCCTTCTGATCTGCCTGCCTTGAAAGTCTATTTCAGATATCATGGCTTCCCTGCCAATTTTAGTAACAGCTTTTAAAAGACAGACATTTCTACTGAGGCAATCAGGGACCGGTTAAAAAAAAGTATGAACCACCAGGAAGGGGTTAACGTTCCAAAGGGAGAAGACACTTGGAAAACAGACAAACCCAAAGAGGGCCAGGTGCTTGTATCACCTGCTCAAACTTTTGCTATAGAGGCCAAGGACAGAGAGGATGGTGGGCAAACATTTTTTCCAGTGAACTACTGGAAAAGTGGAGAATTGTGGGAGTTTAAACAACTCAGCTTGACATCATCCCTGACAAAATTGTGGGAGGAGTTATTAATCATATGGTTTGTGAGCCTTCCCAATTAAAAGTAGCTATCTGGGAGCCAACTAACATGGAATGTGGTTGTGCAGTAGAGCAACCTCATTTCTTTCACATAGGCTTATAAGTGATTTATGATGTAAACCCAGAGGGAGCCCTTCATAAACTAGTCTCAGATCTCCTCCAACCCAGCAGCAGGTAAAAGGAAATAGAAACAAAAAAGGAGAAAACAACTTTTGATTGCTAAGCCCCACCGTGGCTTGCCCCGCCTCAAATTGCTCTGAAGTCAGGTATTTGGAGAATTCATCTGGGTTTTGCACTTGTTTTTATTTTCATGCTTTCAAATATCACAGAGCATTTTTAGTTTTCTCTATTTTATTTTTTGTAATTGAAAATGTACTCTTCCGAAAGTTCATAAACATGTATGTACAGTGTATTCTGGTCAAATCTACCCCACCTAACTCCCTCTAGCCCCTCCTGGAACACTCCTAATACATTTTTGTTCAAAACTCATGTATTCTTTTTCTTTTTAAAATAAAGAAGTCACCTAAGTCCAGTTGAGGCCCATACATACAGAGGTGTGAGGCCAACCATAGAAATGTAGACAATTTACCTACAGCCATGCTTTCTGCAGTGAGCAATTGTCCATAGCTGCTCAGCTGGAGTGGGGCCCTAGGAGCCCTTCCCCTAACCTCTGGAATTTGGACTGCCTTTATCTTACGTGTATAACCACACTTCCCATACGTTCTTATGTTCAGTGTCTATGTCAAGTCCACAGAAGCGTTCCATAGCTTCTTCCTTCCTTCCTTCCTTCCTTCCTTCCTTCCTTCCTTCCTTCCTTCCTTCCT